>NW_020948983.1:12273040-12296954 GCF_900497805.2 Vombatus ursinus
ATTGGAGTTAAGTGACTTGCCCAAGGTCACACAGCTAGTAAGTGTCAGGTGTCTGAGGCCAAGATTTGAACTCAGGTTCTAATCTCCCCCAAGCTCCTTTTGTACTTCTAGGTAGTACCATATAATTTGGTATCTAATTACACACTGATTTATCCTGCTATTGCTTGAGTGGGATTCTTTTTTGGTGAGGCAGTCAGGGTTAAGTGACTTGCCCACGGTCACACAGTTGACTGGGATTCTTATCTCTTTAACTAGACTGTGAGTTCCTAAAGGACAGGGCCATTTCTGATATTTTTTTCCTATGACCTGCATAATTTAGCAGAAGGGTAAGCTCAGGCTGCAGAGTAGATGCTCATTACATATATGCTGAAGGATAGACTCCCCGTTAATTCAAAGTAGGTATTTTGGAAGCAAGATTTGCTTGACTTGTGCTTATAGCAGAGAGAGTATTGAACTTAGAGTCTGAAGGGCTGTGTTTGAGTGCGGTTAAGTCAGTGATTAGAAACTAGTGAATAGAACGCTAGGCCTAGAGTCAGGAAAACTCATCTTCATGAGTTCAAATTTGATCTCAGATACTTACTGGCTGTGTGACTGTGGTTGAATCACTTAACCCTGTTAGCCTCAGTTTCCTCATCTGTAAAATAAACTGGAGAAGGAAATGGCAAACCACTCTAGTATCCTCACCTAGAAAACTCCAGATGAGGTCATGAAGAGTAGGACATGACTGAAATTGATTCAGCTCAAATTGCTTCCCTACTCTGGGGCTCAGTTTCCTTATCTGTAAAATGAAGATGTTAGACTTGATGATTTCAAAGGCTTCTTCTAGCTCTAACATTCTGAATCCATGAGACTTGTGCTCCTTAAGAGGGCTCAGCATTTAAATGTGCTGATTCCTGAAGCTCTGGAGCAAAATGGAATTCTGTTGTCAACCAGAGTCTTCAAGGTGGCAGATCATTTCTTTTTTAAGAATACAGTCAGTATAGGCTCCTCCTCAGACTGCTAGCCAACTGCCTGGTTCGTTGAATCTCCTTACCATTTCCTCCAGATCCTGGCTTACTTCCCCTCCCCAGCCATCCCCAAACTGTGGACAGAATTCTAAGCAGAGGGTAGGTTCTCTTCTTTGTTTAATGTTTTCCAGGATATTCTGCTTTTTCTCCACGGAGATCCATTTCTCCTTCTTAATGCATTCCCTACCACACCACACTATCATCTTCCCTAGGGAATGCTGTGGGCATGAACAACCATCCAGTCAAGATTCTGAGGGTAAACAAGATGAAACTTCAGGAAGAATTCATTCTTTCTGAAAGTAGACTCTCTTCTCATTTCCATACTCTGGGGAAATTCGCCGGATGATGTGTGAAAGTTCAGGAATAATTAAGAATAATGGTAGTGCCTATTGCAGGACAAGGAATAAATTTAAAATCGGTTTATGGATCATACCTTTTTTTTAGGGGGCGGGAGAAGGAGAGAGTCCAAATATAAAGCCTGTGTTATAAAAATATGCTGAAATAATTGTTCTGTAGAGGAAGTGGAGAGAGGTTTGTAAAACATCTTAAGGTATTTCAACAAGGAAAGGATAAGGCATCTGTAATATGTGCCAGCCAGTTTGATATTGTGTTACTGAGTGGATGGTATTGTTCTGCTTTCCACGTCATCTTTGGCAGCATTTTGTACAGCAGAGCCCTGTGTAGATGTGTGAGCATGGGTCTTAAGAGAGAGAGGTCTTGAGTTTGCCCCATGGTGTTAGGTGAACTTGAATTTTTAGGAGGGGGATGATGGTGGCAGCAGAGATCGGCAGAGGCCCGTCATCTTTGGAACTAGCTCATCTGCCTGACAACAAACTTGTTTGCCTACCCACTGTGGGCAGAGTTCTATACTAGGGTCCATGTGAGGAATTAAAAAAAATCAATCAACAATTAAATATCTATTAAGAGCCTACCATGTGTCAGGCACTGTGCTAAGCATTGGGGATACAAAAAGAGGCAAAAATAGGAAAGAGTGCACGACTTCTTGTTTAGAGTCTGTTTAGAACCTTAGAGTGTTGGAACCAGAATGGGTCACTGGGATCATTGGCTCATAGGCTCAGAGTTGAAAGGGACCTTGGAGGTCATCTAGTCTAAATGCATAATGTGGAGCTGGGGGTCAAAGAGTTTAAGCTAATTGCCCAAGGTCATAGGGGCTGTAAGTGTATTATAACTCTTGCCTCTGGAGCTGGCCCTAGGGCTCAACTGTTGTTTGTTGAATTTGTTATTTGTTACATAGCCTACTTTTTGGAGCTGGCCCCACTGGTATGTCAAGTACTACATCTGAACTTTTGCTCAGTTATTCCTTTTACCTGGGAGACTATCCCTACCTGTCCAAAATCTACCTCTCCTTATCTTCCTCATGCTTCGCTTTACATTCTGGCCATATTTTTATCAGTTGCTCTGTTCCTCTTATGTTTCCCTCCCACCCAGTTTTGGAGCCAAAATTAAATTAATGCTGCCATTGCTACTGGGAAAGATGTGTCGATATTCTCTCCCATGGCTCCACTCACTATCCCTCCCCTGATTTTCAAGCATTCTTTACTTTATTAGAATATATGCTTCTCTTCTTAGAGGCAGGGTCCTCTCACCTTTATGTTTATCTCTCTAGCACTTAGCAAAATGCTTGACCCATAGTACTCAAAGGTATCTTATCTCATCAATTCAGGAATTAGTTCCCTTCAAATATGCAAATTGTAACCCATCTATGACTACTCCTCCTGTCAGTTAATTATTATTTTTTAACTACTCATTATGTGCCAGGCACTGTGCTAAGCTCTGGGGATAAAAGGAGAGGCAAAAGCCAGGAGTTTATAGTCTAATGAGTGAGACAGACAAACAACTATGTATACAGAAGGTAAGTTGGAGATACTCAACAGAGGGAATATACTAGCATTAAAAGGGATCAGGAAGGGCTTAGTGCAGCAGATGAGATCTCAGTTGAGACTTGAAGGAACCAGAGAAGTTAAAAGGCAGAGATAGGAAAGTAGAGAATTCCAGGCATGGGGACCATCCAGTGAAAACACTCAGAGTCAGGAAAATCTAAAGTTGTATGTGAAAGACAGCAAAGAAGCTGGTGCCACCGGATTGCAGACTATACAGGGTGGGTAGGAGGTGGGGGATATAAGGTGTAAGAACACTGGAAAAGTAGGAAGGATACAGATTATGGAGGTCTTTCTGAGTCAAACAAAGGATTTTATATTTGATTTTGAAGATGATAGGGAGCCACTGGAGTTTATTGAATGGAGGTGTGTGTGACATGGAGGGATTTATACTTTAGGAAGATCAATTTGACAGTTGAGTAGAGGATGGACTGGAGTTAAGAGAGATGGAGTCAGGGAGAGCAACTAACTGACAATTGTAATAGTCCAGGCATGAGGTGATGGGGGCTGGAACCACAGTAGTGGTAGCGTCAGAGGATAGAGAAGGGGTCAAATAGGAGACTTGTTATGAAAGTTGAATTGACAGGGCGTGGTGATAGACTGGGTATAGGGATAAGAGAGAAAAGTTGAGGATGACAGCTAGGTCATAAATCTAAACTATTGGGAGGATGATGGGACCTTTGAAAGTAATAGGGAAGTTTAGAAGAGGGGAGGGTTTAGGAGAAAAATATAATGAGTTCAATTTTGGACATGTTGAATTTAGGATGTCTATGAGATAGCCAGTTCCAGATGTAAATAGGTAGTTGGAAATGAGATATAAAAGGTCAGGAGAGAGGTCAGGGCTGGACAATTAGATCTGAGAATCATGTGTAGAGGTGATAATTGAATACATGAACTGATGAGATCACCAAGTGAAATATAGGATCTCCCAAATGTCTTATTGCTGTTTTAAGCTAGGGGTGCCCACAAAGGAGAATGAGAAGCTAGGTGAGAGAGCAGTGTCCTTTGGGGACTTTGCTCCATGTCCTCCCAAAATGTCACTGCAGTGGGGCTCCCTCTAATATTCTTGAAGCCTTCCTTTCTTTTTTCTGACATTATTAGTTTACTGGCATAGCACTCTGGCCATCCATCTGCCTTCCCTCACTTTAACCTTGTCTTTAATCTCACTGTAAGCCCTTCTCGTGTTGTCAGATGAGCATCACACAGAGGACAATAGAGCATGTGTTGGGTGAGAGCAGGCAGCAACTTATAAACAATGAAGAACTTAAAGAAGAATGGGAGTAAAGGATACTATCAAAGGATTGCATGACAGAAAGAGAACATAGACCTATAGTAGGCATTTAATAAATGCTTTTTTATCCATCCATCCATCCAACCATCCAACTAAAATAGCAAAGCCAAGATTTTAAATGAAGTCCTCTGAATGCTTCCCTGGATTTGTGATTGCACTAATATAGGCATTCCTTCCATGGGTAGAGCTCACAACCTATCAATGCCTTTCCATTCACACAAGTCCATATTTATAGATCTTCCATAGAGCATACACCCAACATGGCAGAGGTTTTCCTTCCTCTAGATCTTTTAATAAGTTGTGCATACTAGTACAACATTCAGGCTGTCCTGAAAGTCATCCTTTGATCTCACCAAATGACAGGCCCACTTTCTTTTAAAATTAGACATTTCCCAATTGATGTCCCTTTTGTTCTTTCTTATAGGTAGGTCATCCTTAGAAATGTTCTTCAGCCTATTGACAGCCACATTACATCTCCCTATCATCTTTTGGGTTAGCAACAAACTAAATTCTTTGGTGATTATGATATTCTGTGATTTATAATCATACTATACCACCAGGTGATAAATTCTTTGGCCATAGTGAGCCATGAAGCAAGGATGAATTAAAAAATGGCCCCTGGGCTTCTGGTGTACAAGACATTTCCACAGTGAAGGTGATAGAGAGATGGAAAGAGAGGAAGATGGTTCTGCATATCAATTTTTAGATTACTGATAAACATTAAATTAACTATTGATAACTCCAAGTATATAATTTTTATCCAAGGACAAAGGAATTGACATATTGTGGCTACAAGATGGTACAATGGATATATCTCTGGGCCTAGAGTCAGGAAGATCTGAATTAGAATGTGGCCTCAGACACCAGTTGTGTGATCCTGGGCAAATCACTTAACCTCTCTGAGTTTCAGTTTCCTCTTCTGTAAAATGAGAATAATAATAATAACAGTACCTTCCTCCTATGTTTGTTGTGAAAACAGAATGAGATAATATTTGTAAAGTAGTTTGCAAACCCCAATGCTTATATAAATGCTAGCTATATTACTAGAAGAACTAAGTCATTTGAATATTGAAAGTTTCACAATAAATGAAACCAGAAGACATAAGTGAGTTGCAATTGATAGGAAAGGTGGCTCATAGGTTGTTCACAGAGAGGCAAACAAAGGAGTTGTTGGAGTTGATGTCATCATCAGCCCAAAGGCAGTAAGAAGCATCATTTTATGGAGGCACTTACTCATCTCATCTTGCAATATTAATAATGCAAAAAGATTACCCTATAGACAAAATAATAATAACAGCTCATGTGATACTTTATGTTTATAAAACAATTTGCTTACATGATATAATAAGCTGCTCCCTTGGACCTTTTGTGACACTGTTTTGTAGTTCTCTAATGTAATTATGTAATTTTTGTATATTATAGCTATAGCTGTATTATGTGTTTTATTCCCTCATAAGCAATGGCAGGGCAGCGGCTGTGTCTTGTTTAAATTTTATCTCCCCACCTCCTAGCACTGTGTTTGTACATAGCAAGTGCTTAATAAATGTTAGTCTGAGTGTTGAGTATTAATCCAAACTAACATTTATTCAGCACTGACTGTGTACAAAATGCATTACTAAGTGCTGGAGATATAAAGACAAAAACTACATAGACCTTGCCCTCAGGGAACTTGTGCTCTGCTAGGGGGTGCGGTATATAATATGTACATATGGAAAAACACAGTATACAAAGTCATACAAAGTAATTTCAAGAGGGAGGGAAGACTAATAACAGGGAGAGAGGATTAGGAAAGAGCTCATATAGGAGGAGGTAGTACCTTATCTTTGCCTTTTTTTTTTTTTTTTGTGAGGCAAATGGGTTAAGTGACTTGCCCAGGGAAACACGGCTAGTAAGTGTTATGTGTCTGAGGCCGGATTTGAACTCAGGTCCTCCTGAATCCAGGGCTGGTGCCCTATCCACTGCACCACCTAGCTGCCTCTGATCTTTGTCTTAATAGAAGCTTAGGATCCTATGAGTTGGAAGGGCATTCCCGACGTTGATGTCATTTATACAAAGACATGGAGGCAGGAGATCATTTGCCATGTATGGAGAACATCTGGCAGGCCAATTTTCCTGGAATGGGAAGTGCAACATCTCCTTTAAAGTTCACTACAACCATTGTGTGCAGCAGGCTCCTAGGGATGATTAGCCCCATTTTACAGATGAGGTCACCAGTAGTCAGAGAAGCAAAGTCACTTTTCTGTGGTCATATAGTTAGTATGCCTGAGCAAGAGCTCAGGCTTGAATATAGGCCTCCAGGCTTAAAAATCTAGTGTTCTTTCCCTAATGTTACAGAGGAATAAACTGAGGTCCACTGAAGTAAGGTGGTATATTCTAGGTCATCCATCTAAGATGAAGAAGAAGGACGTTTTAGGGGCAGACCAGAGTTTAGATTGTGCAAAGCAAATAGACATATTGACAGTATTATATGCATATATAAACCAATTAGAAATAAACAAACAAACCAGATACTCCAATAATATTTCAGCTAGGTTATCTAACAGATAATTGTCATCTGAATCAATCAATAATAGGATGAACTCCATTAATAGGCACGAGTCCCACAGAGCTACTTTGTGATGGCTTAGCTTCTCACATGGGTCACAGCAGCTTCAAGGTCCCAGATTTGGAATCTCCGGGAACCAGGGTGCCCTTAGGAGCTTAACCCTGGACTCACTTCACTCTACTTTGCAGAGCTTTGCCCTCCTCTTCAGTTAGGTACTAATCCGGATGTAGTGGGCTTAGGCCAGACCCTGCTACAACCCCAAATATGATACCTCTTTCTAGGTCAGAGAACATAGCAAGCATTTAATTACGTGGGATCAGGAAAAAACAAGTTTGTAAAATAATAGGAGAGGGGGAAGTCAGAAAAGCAAGGTAAAATAAAAATGCTTTAAGTCACATAGACCCTATCTGGACTTTTACTCAAGCAGTATCCAGGCTGGTGTAGCATCTAATATTTGAGGATAATAAGTAATTGTAGGAAGGAGGGCCATTACCACTATGACCAGTGAGACTTTCAGTGTGGGAGAACAGAGAAAGGCCCTGTGAGTCCATCTGCTAACTGCAACTATTAGTGGGTTTAATCATATATCTTTGTATCATGCATCCTTACCCTGTGTTTGACAGCTATATCTTTACTAGCTAATGAACCCTTAAAATATGTGTGTTATAATATGTAAATAGATATGTTATACATAATATATATTATATATGTACACACATATATCATGTATATTATATATGTATACACATATATATATATACACATATTATATATATATATATTTGGAGATGGAGGTGTAAATTTTTTTCCTACATTTTATTATTTCAAAGCAGGTGAACAATTTGATAAAACATGTGAAAAAAGCGAGGAGGCATCCAATGCTGTTGACTCTGGGGCCTGGGGCAGGGTTCAGGGGGCTGAGGATGAGGGATAAAGATGGGAGCCCTCATGGCAGTGGTCTTTCCTATAGTTAGAGCTAAGGAGCTATAGTTAATAGACCTGAAGGGAGAGCTGCCAAAGGGAGATGGAAGCAGGGGTGATGGGAGCGAGGGATGATGAGAAGCCCCTGGTAACATTGGCAGTTGACTCAAGACTTAGTCCTTTGGAAACCTTTGTTGGGGAACATGGGGGTTGGAGTTGGAATGGAGGATTCTTGGGGAGGGGTTGGAATGGAGAAGAAAAGGAAGAAGGGGAAGGAGATGAGGCTTCGGGTGGCTGGTGAGGCTGCTATCTCATTATTAGTGGGTACAGAACACAGGTGAAGCCTCTACAACAATATAAAGTATATATACATATATATGAGTTGTGTGTGTGTGTGTGTGTGTGTGTGTGTATACAGATGCAAACATACATACCTCTTGCTTGGGCCAGTTCAATTATTTGTGCATCCAGATACTTGGGCTTAGAATGGCTTCCTGAATTGCCTAGCACACAAGATTTTCTCATTTGGTTACATCTGGAACATGCCTAGGCATTCACAGGACCAAATTAACCAGTAAAATTAAAAAGATGAGTGTAATTCTGTGAAAGAGTAAAAGTATGTTTCTATAGGAGCAGATGACCAAATTAATCCAACAGAAATAGAGTAGAACTAATGTTGAAGTGATGTAGATTAGGCGCAGGGGTTGGGAACCTGCAGCCTGGAGGCCACATATGGCCTTCTAGGTCTTGGGTGTGGCCTTTTGATTGAGTCCGAGTTTTACAGAACAAATCCTTTTATTAAGGGGATTTGTTCTGTGAAGTTTGGATTCAGTCAAAGGGCCACACTTGAGGACCTAGAGGGCCACGTGTGGCCTTGAGGCCGCAGGTTCCCCACCCCTGGAGTGGATTAAAGAAATTCATATGAGGTTAATTGAAGACGTCTCCTTGAAAGAGGAAGTCAGTTTTTAAAGGATATAAATAAGGATTGGCAGGAAATATGAGAGGTAGCATACCAAGCAGGGTGATTATTGCGTGAAGATCTTTAAAACCATAAAATCTCAAAAATGAAAGGGATTTGAGAGCTCATGCAGTCTAACTTCTCTCCCAACATAGAATTCTTCTCTATGGCATCTTTAAGAACTCATCATCCATCACTGGGTGAATACTTACAATTATGGGGAAGTCACTACCTGCTACTCACTACCTGCCACGCCTCTGCCACTCCACTGTCACACATATATCCTGTGCTGTAGGTCACCCAGTTCAGTCAGTCAATAAACATTTAGTAAGCACCTACCTTTTATGGGGCCCTGTGCTAAGAGCAGGGGATACAATGAAAGGTGAAAAATTGTTTCCATCTTCAGGGAGCTCACAGTCTGAAGGGAGAGACAACTTGAAAATAGCTACGTACTAACATGCTATATACAGGATAAATTGGGCATAATCGACAAAGGGAAGGCACCCAGAATAAAGGGTTCAGGAAAGGCTTCCTGTAGAAGGTAGAATTTTAGCTAGGATTTGAAATAAGCCAGGGCAGCCAGGAGAAGGAGATGAAGAGGAAGAAGGTTTCAGGTATGAGGGAAAGCCAATAAATACGCCTAGAGTAGGGAGATGAAGAGGCTTGTTCAATGAATAATGATGAAGCCACTGTCAATGAATCATGTGAGGAGTGTAAGGTATAATAAGCCTGGAAAGTTAGAGTGGGCAAGTTACGAAGACCATCCCCTCCTCACTTCACCCTAAGAGAATTGATGAGGGGATCCACAAACTATAATTCAGATATATTGCATGAGAAAGATTCTGATTTGTCAGCCTTTCATCCCATCATGCTCTGCTGTTATCTGTACTATGCAGTACAGGGCACTAGTATCCAGGTAACCACATCATCATCATCATTATCATCTCCATCATCATCATCATCATCATTGTTGTTGTTAATAATTATATTAATAGCTAACATTTATATATAAGGCTTGCTAAGTGCTTTACATGTTACCTCATTGAATCTTCACAACCAGCCTAAGATTATCTCCACTTAGGAAACTGAAGCACATTGAGGTTAAATGACTTGCCCAGGGACATACAGTAAATGCCTGAGTCAGGATTTGACCTCAAGTCTTTTGGATTCCAAAACATTCTATCCATTATACTACCTAGAGGCCTCATTAACCTTTTAGAGAGTTTCAGATCAGGCTAATTAGACTCACCAGCTCTACACTTGCCCTGACATGCAATGGCTCACTCACTTCTTTCATATGAACCCATTGAAATCACCTCCCCATCAGACACTCTCAGTTTCTCTTTTCCATTCACTTCTCATTTCCATGATCATGGTTCCATTGTTCTCTTCCCTATGTACATTGAATCATCCTCTAACACTGACTCCTTCATATCTTCTAAATAAAACCAGAAGATTAGCTCATCATGAATGCTAGCTTTTTATCCTCACGCTTTCCTTTACTACTCCTAGGCCAGTCTTACTCTCCAGTGACGAATATCTTCAAGCTCAGGCTTATAGAAGGGTGAAAGAAAGAGTCAAATCTGCATCTCCTAGAAGTCTTTAGCATGCATCTCTTTCTTATTTCTGTTGTTCTATTTTGTTAGAAAGTTCCTTCTATTGAGCAGAAATTTCCCACCCCACAGTTTTTATGCATTTTTCTCAGGTCTCTCCTCTGGAGCTAAACAGGTTATATCTACCTTTTTTTTTCTTTTAAAGATAAACCAATTGGTATTTGAAGACAGATATATTCTATTTAACTGTACTTTTCTTCAAGTTAAACACTCCTGGGCAGGCCAATTGAAATATTCATGGCTTGATTTTTGAGTACCCTCAGCATCCTGATTACCTATCTCTAGATTCATTTTATTTTGTCAGTGTTTCTCCTAAAATTCAGTGCCCAGATGTGGCCACAATATTCCAGAAATGGTCTGAGGAAACCAGAGAAAGGCGGAACTATTCCCCTCCCTTATTTTAGATTTTATTCTTATGTTGCTTTAGCAAAAAGAGTGGTGAAGTGTAGTTTTTTTGGGTGATTGTTAGAAAAGAAGCAAGGACTAGAGCTTGGAGCTTGATATGTAGCATGATGTACCTCTAAACTAGGAGTACAAAGTGACAGACCAATTCTGAACTTACATAGAACTGTTTAATCTTGTGGTGTGGTCAGCACTCTTCTCTCTCTTCCTCTCTCCTTCTGTCCCTCTCTCCCTCTTCTCTCTCCCCCCTTCCCCCCCACCTCACTCTCTCCCCCCACCAGAGTTCTTTCTTGGAAATCTCCAAATATAGCTCATGTGTCTATCTCTACAGACATGAACAAGAGGATATCCAATTCCCATACAAACACTCAAGTTAATAGTACACATTGGGTACAGAACTGTCTTTATTTCACCCCAGAGAAAGTATATAATAAATGCAAATAACTCAGACTAGCTCCTAAATATTAATAAAAAAAATCATTGCCTATACTCATCCCAGGGCTTGAGCTCCTCTGGAAAGGAAATGAACTTAGGGTTGCCAGAGAAGGAACTTTTCCTCATCAGGCTCTCTCTGTCTGAATAACTTAAAGAACCACAAAATTTTCGAAAATAAAATTCATGGTATTTTCAAAGGGTAAAGTCCAAGTCCTGAGCTTCCTCAAATTGTGGTTTAGTTGCTCTCAGCTCTTAACAGTTCTAGGTGCCATATATGTGACAAGAGACTAATGCAATACAGGAGCTCATCTTTTTTTCTTGTAGAATGCTGGAATTGGGGATCCTCTTCTTTCTCTTAAGAAGCTTGTGTTCCCTAGAAATTCCCCTCCTTTCTCATTAGAAAGCTGTATCCCTGAACTCTTTAACTTGGAGTTGTTAAAGAGGCAACCCCAAAATTAATGCTATCCACATACTACCTCTTTTCCCTCTTGTGTGCTTGATTACAGGACTGAGGGTCCAGGAACTCTAATCTTAATCCATGTGGATGAAGTCAAGTATGACTCTTACATACCTCCACCTTAATTCAGTCACTCGCATTTCTCTGGGAATGGAATGATCCATGTGATCTTTCATGACGTGTGATCACCACCTCCATCTCCTCTAGGACACAAGTCCATTTTTTTTTTACAAGTCTATTCTTATCTCTGCTTCTACCCACCCTATCCACTGAGAAGGGTAAAAGAACCATAGAGGCCAAGTCTGCAACTGACTACCTTTTATAGGCCCAGCACAAAGGAGTGACTGACCCACATAATCTGACCCAAATATTTCATCTCCAATTGATCCACATTGGGCCATATGAGCACGTCCTCGCCCTTCATGGGGAAATAGAATACAAATCCAAAAGTTTATTACCACGTAAACTCATCGAGTTGATCTGGGTTTTCACCCGACTGTCTTTTATATAAATAATTACAGATATCAGTTGGTCCATATTTGCTACTTCCCTTTGCACATCCCAGTTCGTAGATTTTCGTATAAGTTCACAGACTTTCAGACATTAGAAATTGCCTAGTCTAACTCCCTCATTTCACAGATGAAAACACTGAGTCCTGGAGGAAGGAAGTTATTTGCCCAAGGTTAGATAGCAGTATAGCATATTAAATGATTAACTAGTTTTGAAGTTAGGAATACCTGGGTTCAAGTCCTGCCTTTTACCCAAATTAGTCATGTGGTCATGGAAAAGCAATCCAACTGTCCAGTGCCCTCTTGAAATTCTCTAAGACAAAGGTTCTCAAAGTGTGGCCCGGAAATCTGTGGGAGTCGCAAGACCCTTTTATGACATCTGTGAAGTAAAAACTATTTTTGTAATAGTACTAAGATACTTAAATTTCTAATATGGTAAGCATTGATAGTTACAATTTAAAATAAACAAAAACTCTTTGAGGTCTTCAATAAGTTGTAAGAGTATAAAGAGGTCCTGAGAACAAGAATTTAAAAATGTCCACTCTAAGACAGTAAGTTACATATGAGGTTCTGATCTGCACTGGTGGAGAGAATTTCCATGCAGTGAGTTCCCCATACTAATGAAAACTCAAGTCTGGACACAGAAAAAAGTTGCAGTCAGGATTCTAACCTAGGTCATTATTCTTTTGAAAGATGGGAACCAGGGTTCTAGAAGAGTGGGTGGTTTTTGTGGAGTGTGGGGATAGGACAAGGGAAAATGGAGCTCAAGAGTAGATTTTTGCCAATGACAAAGCTTTCCCCCTGCTTCAGTTCCCTAGCCCAATGTCTGGATTCCTGTCTTCTGATTTCTCAGTGTTTTGCTCATCATGATAAGTGATGAATTGGTCATCTCCCCACAGATCTTTTCTCCTGGGTTGGCAATCAGAGAGCACACAATCTCCTTGGTGAATCATAGATGTGCAAAGTTATATTTCTTATCTTGACTGCAATAGAATTTTTATATAGCTTGCAGCATAGATATGGCCAGAGGCCCTGTAGCGAGGGGTGGGAGTGTGGGGGTGGATAAACTGGGAAGGAAGAGAAGAGACTGAGAGTTCTCACACAAAGGATGAATGGTGGGAAAAATTTTGGGGGAGGAGGGAATAGGGGGTTGTCGAAAGTACACCCCTCTTTCAAGGGAAAAGAAAAGAAGGCATTGAGTATTTTTCTCTCTGTTGATTTATTTTATTATCTGATTTGTCAAGTCAGGCAGAAAAGAAGAAAATAGACTTTTCTTTAAAAAAAATTAAGATCAGGAAAACAGATGTTTGAAATGGGTTTTTCTTTTCTAAGCAATGTATTTTCAACCACTGGGCCCATGCAGTTGAGAAAAGGCAGGAGTTCTGCCAAAGGAAGGCCTTTAGAGCTGTTTTTCCTCACTCTAATGATGAGTAAGAAAGCACCACATTCACAGATATCATCTTTTGCTAAAATTCAGACAGATCTGAGACTTGTAATTTAAAGGGCAGGAGGTGGTAACAAAGTCAGCCATAACATCCTGTCTCACTTGTCCCCCGCTCCCTGCCCCAAGTTGGACCTGTGTGTTCTTCAGGACAGTACCTAGCCTCCAATTGTATATAAGTAGTAGAACCAGAAATTCATTCAGATTGAGAAAACAAGAGTCCAGAGGCTTGAAGCACAGCAAAGGCCTGGGTTCTGATTTGATGGATAGGAAGCAATACTTGAGAGTTGATGTGGCAGTCATACCTGCAAAATCCATGGGGCAGAGGCAATGGTTACTCTGTAAAGTGTGTCGATAGGTCTAGAATTAGGTGTGTAGCAGTGTCTTCAGGGTAGTGAGAAGTTTTTTGGCCAGAAATATGTAGGAACATCTAGGAATGTAGGAAACATGTTGGAATTGATAATTTGCCCTGCCTCAGAGAGTTGCCTAGAGACCTGACAAGTTAAATGACTTGCCCAAGATCACATAGCCAGTATATGTCAGAAGGGGGACTTGAACCCAGGTCTTGCTGGCTTTAAGGCTGATTCTGTATCCACTATGCCGCATTGCCTCTCAGATGAATGGTACTTCCTGAAAACCATTAAGGCTGTATATGCAACTATATATTTTTGTATTTTACTGTTTGTTAAAAAAAGATGATAACTTTAATAAGGTAATATCTATGTCATCCATTGTATTTAACCTGAAATTTGTTACTTTTTAAAGCTATCTCCATTTATAGAGTTGTCATTAATGTATAAATTGTATTTTTTGACATTTATATGGTGCTTTTTTTTTTGGATGGACTGATGATTTCACTGGTATAGGAAATTCTTGGTAAGGAGATTGCCTCTACCAATGTACATTGGTACCTGCTTTGCGATCTGTGGTATTAGAGATTTGCCTAGGGACACTGGAGTTTAAATGATTTGCTCAGCATCACATAATCAGTAGATGTCAGAGATGAATAGAGATCTTTTTGACTCCAAAGCCAGCTAGCTCTATGTCCTGTGTTTGATGCCTTCTTGTTGTAGGGCTTGAAGCACTCTATATGCATTATCTTATTTGCATATAATCCTGTGGAGTAAATGCTATTAGAGATAAGGAAACTGAGGCTCAGAAAGGTTAAGTGACATGCCCATCATCCCACAGCTAGTAAATATCAGGCTGGACATGAACCTAGGTCTTTCTGAAGCCAAGTCCAGGCCTCTTTCTACTACACTACACTGTTCTTTTGGGTTTTCTTTCTTATTGATTTTTACAAGTTTCACTGATTTCTTTGAATTCCTAAAATCCATCTTTCTTTACAGTGAGATAACATTTGGCTCCATTCACATATTCAAATAGATCTATAATCTCATTCATTTAGAAGTTCCCCTCCATGACACAGATTGTAACCCATTCATATCTGCCCATTCTGTGAGACTCTTGACCATGTCTTCCCATGAGTTCACTACGGGAGGTCTATCTAATATGCTGGGCATTCTTCACTTTCTACTGTGGCTGCCCACCATTCATGCTTGCCACTTCATCTTTTCATCATTCCATTCCTTGATGATATCATTTACTCCTCTTCTTCAGGGTTCCTCCCTGGCTCTGTATCTTAGCCTGAACATGTCCACCATGAGCCTTGTCATTACCCTCTGGGTGAGGTTAATTTTCACTTCTTTGGAGACTGTTGTATGTTGTGTCTTTTTGCCATACAGTAACCCTGGGAGAATGTTGGTATAAAAAAGATGGTTGTTGGCTTTCATAAGAAACTTGAGGTCATTGAGGATCTCTGTAATTTCCTGAGGGTAGTGCAGCCTAAATTCTTTCTACCATTCAGCTCTGGGCCTATCATCCATTTGTATTTCTGAATGTATGCATATGTATAAATTGATTAATATACATAAATATACCTACATGTATATTTATATAAATATATGTATGTGTGTGTACACACATATATATTTGTTTATGTTTAATGCCCTCAACTTTCCTATCAAAGCCAAAGCTCATCTTTTTTATATCAACATTCTACTAGTGTAACTATGTGTCAGCAAGGCACGTATATATGTTATACATATGTCATGCATCTATAAGTACACACGATCCCTGCAGATAGGAATATACATTTATAGACATATACATACATACACATACACATATACATGCATGCATACATATGTGTAAACTGATGAAGAAACTCTAAAGGTTGTCTATCAAAATGCATGTTGATCTTTCCTATATGGATGGTTGGGTCAAATTCCTTTGACCCAGCAGACTCTGTGTTGCCTTGGGGAATGATGTTATCAACACAAGGTTATCTGAAAACAGGAATATCTGGAGGACCTCACTGTCCACAGGAAATCTCTCTTCGCCTTGGATTCTGTAATGAGTCTCTTCCATCCAGTGATGAGCATTTTTGGCATTCATATACCCATATACCTGTTTTATGCTTTGCCTAATGTTTATGTATACATTCTTATACCACAGTTTGTTAATCCCTTTCCTACTTATTATTATAAATAATAGTTATGAAGATACGTATGTAGTAAAATTTCTTTAAAAAAATCTACTTATAACTTTCTTGAGGTTATAAAACTCAAGTAATGGGATTGCTGGGTCAGGGTATGAACAAATTTTGAAGTTTTTCGCATAATTTCAGTTGCTTTCCAAAACAGCTCCCAATTCACAGTTTAAACCAATTGTGAATTAGCATGCCTGTTTTCCCACAGTCCCACTGACACTGAATTTTTCTATCTGATACCAGTTTTTATTTTTCAATTTGATGGGTATCAGATGATAATTCAGAGTTGACTAAATTTGTAGTTGGCTGAATGTTACCAATGTTGAACACTTTTTTTGGGGGGAAAAACTAGCCAGTGTTTAATCCAGTCCTGAGCACTTAATAAATGCTTGTTGATGTATTGAAATTGCTCATTACAGTCCTTTAACTACTTATCTATAGGGGAATAACAGGTCAACAATTTATATATAGGAATAGGAAGCAAGAAAAAGAGACTATTGGCTAGAAGTAAAAAAAAAAAAACAAACCCAAAAAAACCCCCAAAAACAACTGTCCCAGGAAGATGAGCAAACACCTGTTGAAGTACATAGCCAAAGGGATAATTTTGCTTTGTTTAGTTGTTGAACATAGTGTCACTTTAAAAAATTAATTTAATTTTAAAAAATTAGTAAGCATTTATTTTTTCTCTCTCTTCTATTCCTCCTTTCCCCACTTCTTGTTATTGGGGGAAAGAAAAAAAAACCCTTGTAATAAATATAAATAATAATGCAAAACCAATTTACCCATAGGCCGTGTCAAACAATTGTATCTTGTTCCACATATTTAGAATATTACTTTTCTGTCAGGAGGTGAGTATAACATTCTTCATCATCAGTCCTCTGCAATCATGGTTGGTCACCGAGTTCTTAAATCTTTTAAAATTGTTCATTTTAACAATGCAGTTGCCTTTGTATAAGTTGTTATTTTGAGTCTGCTCACCTCACTCTGTATCAGTTCATGCAAGTCTTCTCAGGGTTTTCTGAAACCAACCATTTTATTTTTTATAGAATAATAGTATTCCATTATATCCATATACTACAACTTGTTCAACCATTCCTTGATTGATAAACACCTCCTTAAGTTCTAGTTTTTTTTTTTTGCCATCACAAAAAGAACAGCTAAATATCTTTGTATATATAGGATGTTCTCTTCTTTCTTTGATCTCTGGGGTATAAATCTAGTAATGGTATCACTAGGTCAGAGGGTGTGCATAGTTTGGTAACATTTGGGGCACAGTACTAAATTGCTTTCCAGAATGGCTGGACCAATTCACCAGTCCACCAATACTACAACAATGTGCCTATTTTCTTGTAGCCCCTAAACAATAATTTTCCTTTTTTGGGGGTCAACTTTGCCAATTTGATAGGTGTGAGTTAGCATCTCAGATCCCAGTCATCTTCTTAGATGGTAACCACACCTTCCCATTCCACCAAAAGCAGTGCTGCATGTTACTGATATCTTCATATGCAGACAGTTCATGCTTTCTTTTCCTTTCTCTATGGGTAAGGTCAACATTACAGTCAACAGAGTAATCATGGCTAATAATAATTATTGTTATTACAACCAATATTTGCTTCATCTTTAAGAAAGATTTGCAAAAGCACTTTACATATACACACACACACAAATGACATGTACACACACACATTTATATTTAGTTTGATATTTTGGACAAGCCTGTGAGATATGTGCAGTTCCTATCATCATTTTACAGATAAGGAAATTGAAGCTGAGGGACCCTTCCTGGGGTCACAGAGTTAATAAGTGGTAGAGGCATGATTTGAACTCAGGTCTTCCTGACTCAAAGTCAAACACTCTATCATAATAAATAGTAGATGGAATCCAGAAGCTTTAAACTTACTCAAAATAATATATTTGTAAAGAAATTTCCTATCTTGTCATTTATATTTTTTATGTAATGTTATGTCATATCATGTTATATTGTTACGTTCATTGTATTATTTGTAATACATTTTATTATGTTATTTGTAGGAATTTTTGGTTTCATTTTATTAAAAATTTTGTTGGCATCATTTGTTTTTACATAATTTCTGAATATATTCTTTTCTCTTCTTAGGAAGTTATCCCTTGTTCCTAAGAATGAAGAAAAAAAAAGATAAAGAGAATGAAGCATAAAACTTAACTCTATTAACTGAGATTGACAATATCAACCATAGTCCATACTCACAGTACTCTCCCTTCTCTCTGAAAGGAAAAGGGAGAGGTACATTTTCTCTTATTTATTGTGCTTCTAACAATAATCTCAGGAAGCAGAGAGGATGAACATTATCATTGATAAGGAAATTGAGATCCAGAGAAGTGAAGGACTTGCAGAAATTCACACAGTTTCTTGGTCTAAGAGGCAAGAGAGAAATCACATCTTTGGACTGATAGCATTATGGACTCGTAGACTGTTAGAGCCATAAAGCCATAAAGCATCTGGGAGAACTTGTTTTATAAATGAAGTGATAAACCCCCTGAGAAGGAAAGCATGTGGCTCAAATCACCCAAATAATAAGTGGTAAGACTCAAACCCAGGGCTCCTGACCTCTAGTATACCATTCTTTTCCCTATACAACATTACTCACTATTTTAGATTACCTTTATCACCCAGTACTTTTCTGATCACTTGATATATTTATGAAGCATAAAATACACAGTACAAATCTCTCTTTCTTCCTCCTCTCAGTCTTTCTCTTTTCCTTCTTCCTTCTCTCTCTCTTTGTCTCTCCCTCTTTCTCTCCCTCCCTTCCTTATACTCCCCATTCTCACTATTTCTTTTCCTATTTTAGGGATTATCATCAGATAATTTAAATAATTCAGTATATCTTCCCCAGGAGAGAGAAGGCAGGAGCCTCAGGGGTAATCAAAGCTGACCTGAACTGGAAACACACCTTTGAGATGATGGGAAAGGAAAGATACAAATGATAATGAATCAATCATGACACTATACAACTGGAGATAAAAGATTCATTTGTGACAAATAAGGAAAGTGTGTCTTTATACATTCCAGAAGATCTGCCGTTTGAACTCTATGGCTATAGGGTTAATAGCTAAAAAAAAAGATAAAGGAAAATGAAAAAAAATTTTTGTTCTAATTGCAAGCATATGTAGAGGATCTTCTCATACGAACCAATGACTAATGTGCTGATCACCCAGGAAAGATGACTGGTGACATTGCTGGAGGAGAATGGTAGAACTATGGAAGACAGTCAATGGGATAGGCAATGAAACAACCATTTTCTGGAAAGAGAGGACAATGCTGGAACAGTAGCTTTGTAGAAATAGAGATAGGTATTGTGAAGGACAATAGATGAGCCCGTTCATAGAATGAGCACTGCCTGTTGAGAGTTGAGGAGAGTTTAACCAGAGCCATGAAGGGCATAATAGTGAGCCATAGCTGGTGACTACCAGTGAGAGTGACCAGATATGCTTCTCACACAGAAGGGTTGTGGAGGGGAGAAGCAGTGTGGAGCAACAAACCCGGATTTTACTTGAATGGAGTCATAGCTAGAATAATATAAGTAATGGAGACCATACAACTCCATGGCCACAGGGTTACTCACTGGTGGGTAGCATTAATTTTTATGGACTCAGATACAAGGCCAGTATAATTCCATTAACTTGTAAAGAAAATTGCTGAAATTAATGAAACTTGTGAACCTATGTGCTTATAAGGGGGAACTTGTGACTGCTGTTTAGAGATATTAAATATTGACATTCCTAGAACATACATATGTGAGAATTGGACCAGAGAACTAAGAGGCATCCCCAAATTATACCAGATCCTTTATGTTAGGAGGATAAATGGTTATTTCTATGGTGCCTTATGAGGACCTGATAAGTATAACAGAGCAAAAGCAGAGACAAGAACCTCAATCTTAATTGCCCCTCCTTAAATGCCTGCCATCATTAGAAAGACTATACAGGGAGATAATACCTTTGATGGTGGTGACTTTGGCCAAATTCCCATTCCAACTTGATTTATATAGAGTTCTCAATTTTTAGCCTCCACGAGGGTCCTCTTTCCTTGTGTACAGATTGTGTCAGGCAGAAAATTTCTCTCTGAACTTGCAATACCTTAATGGTGTAATTTAATGATTCCCTCTTGAGATGAAAGTCAGTGTAACAACTGTCAACAACAACAGCAAAAGAAACAGGTTAAGGCACCGGAAAGTACCTTTAAAAATGAATCCATTGAAAATCATGACGGGTGGTTGTACAGGGGGTGAGGAGTTTATTAGAACATCTAAAATAGAGTGTTATCTTAGATGTTACCCTGAGTTAAGTCTTGATTGTCAATCCACAGGTTAGTTCATAACAGCACTCCAGAAATAGCCAGCACCATCTGGGCTGTGCAGAATGTAAGTCAAATTTCCCCTATCATTGAAAAAGTTTCTATGGCTTACATTCCCTTAAAATCTCATCCCCCCCGCCCCGAGAACATTGTTGAGTTCTCCTGGGAAAGTGCTTATATTTACTGCTATCTTCATGCCATTTTCACCTAGTTCTTCTTCTATTTTTATGTTTCACAGGAAGGTTGAGAAGCCTACTACACAGTACAAGAACAAGGAAATATGCTCCCTGAGCTGCACTCATAATAGATTTTAAATGTCTCAGGTATAGGAACTCTCTTCTCTAAATGGGCTGGAGCAGCTGACTCTCCGTTGAGGGACATCCCTTCAGAGGCTGCAGGAGTAGGACATAGATTTACGGCTCTGGTCTGGACTTTGCTCTGGGGCAGGGCTTCCTGATCCTTAGGGATGACTGTCTCTGGGGGAGTTTCCTGGTTTGTGCCTGGCTGAATTTCTGAGCAATCTCATGTGATTTATTAATGACTCAACGTATGATGGAAGAAAGGAAGAAGAGGAGGCATACCACGGAACTTGTCATATTAAATGAGAAATATTAAATAGTTACTATGGACCAGGCACTCTGCTAATTACTGGTGCTATAAATAAAGGCAAAATTAGTCCCTGCCCTTGAGGAGTTTATAGATTGCATGGACATAAATAGGTATATACAGAGTATATACACAGTAGATACAAGATAACTTTAGAGAAGAAGTAGGTAGCAATAAGGGCAGGGGGCTTGGGAAAGGAGTACTGCAGAAGGTGGCATTTGAACTAAGTCATGAAGGAAGACAGGGAGCTGGAGGTAAGGAAAGAGATTATTCCAGCCATGGTAAACAGCCAAGGATAAGGCATGGAGATGGGATATAGAATATCCTGTGAAAGGAAAAGCAAATTGACTAGTGTGACTGGACCATATAGTACATGGTGTCAGTCTTTCAGTCAACAAACATTAAATACTTACTATATACCAGGCACTGGAAATGCAGAGAAAGGCAGAAACAGTGGAAGGTAACCTGTCGGTAGTTAGATACATATATGATATGTATTGAATAGATGGAAGATTATCTCAGAAGGGAGTAATGTATAAGAATTCTGCAAAGATAGGAATGGCACAGGTTGTGAAGAACTTTAAATGCAAAAGGAGTTTATATTTAATCCTAGGGGAAACAGGAAGCCACTAGAATTTACTGAATACAGAGGTGACATGGGAAGACCTGTGCTTCAAGAAAATCACTTTGTCAGCTGCCTGGAAGATGGATGGGAGTGGGAAGAGATCTGTGTCAGTGAGACCAATTAGGAAGCTATTGCAAAAGACAAGGTTAAAGGTGGTAAAAGCCTAAACTAGGGTGTCGGATGTTTGAGAGGAGAAAAAAGGAATATGGAGGAAAGATGTGGAGATAAAACCAAAAAGATCTGGCAACTCAAATGTGTGGAGTGAATGAGAATGAGGAGTTTAGGATGACATTGAGGTTGTGATTCTGGGTCATGAAAGTGTTAGAGTTGATTTTGGGGAAAAGATAATGAGTTCTGTATTGGTAAGTTGAATTTGAGATGCCTATGAGATAGATATCTAGTTTGAAATACCCAATTGTTTTTTTTTTTATGATGTGGGAATGGAAATTGGGAGAGATCTAGGGATTCAGATACCATTGGTTTCTTTGGAGAGAGTTGCTTCACTTGAATGATGAAGTCCAAAGTCAGATTACAGGAGCTTTAGAGGAGAGAATGTGGAGGCTCTGAGAGTAGATAACTTTCTAAAGGAGTTTAATCATGAAGGTAAGGAGGAGAGATACAGAGGAATAGCTAGTAGGCATGGTAGGATCAAGTGAGATTTTTTTTTTTGAGGATAAGGAGAACATGGGCACATTTGTGAGCAGTAGGGAAGGAACAGATAGCTAGGCAAAGAGTCAAGGTAAGAGAATGGGAATGATAGTGGGATGGGATCAAAGGCATACGTAGAGGTGTTGGTCTTGGCAAAGAGAAGAGCCACCTATTCATCAGAGATTAGAATAAAATAACATGTCAGAGACTAGAATCAAGTAGCACCTAGTAGAGGAAGATATCAGAGGGATTCAAGATGAGAAAGGAGAGAAGGAGCTCATTATGAACAGTCTTGATAGTTTCAGTGAAGCAATGATTGGGGGCCTCAACTGAAAAGGCTGGGGGAGTTGAGGGTGCTTTGAGAGGCTTAAGGATAGAAGAGCTGTGAAACGTCTGCTATGATGAGTGGGGCATACAGAAAGATGGAATGGTAAAAGATTATGATCAGATAATAGAATTTTGGAGTTCATGAACATAAAAGTGGAACACTTGTGGGTGATAACATCAAGAGTATGACCATTCCTACATGTAGCTGAGGTAGGGAAATAGGCTATGGAATTTGAGTAGACTGAGGAACAGAAACATTGGGGTATATGAGGGACATGTTGATATCCCCTAATATGAGGGGAGAATCACAGAATTCAAGAATGTAAAGGAGCCTCAAAGGCCATCTTCGGTCCTACCTATGCACAAAAGAAATCCTCTCTACAATGGTTATCCAGCCCCTACTTGAAGACCTCCAAAGATGGGGAACTCACCATCTCTTGAGGCAGTCCACTTCATATTTGGACAAATCCAGTTGTTAGTAAGTTTTCCCTGAAATCAAGCCTCCCATGGCCTCTTTGTAATTCTACCTTTTCCTTGTTTTGTCCACAAGGGCCAAAAGAAACAAGTTTGCAACCTCATCCACGTGATAGAGCTTTAAAAACGTGAAGTTAGCTATTATGTCCTTTCTGAGTCTTCTTTAGGCTAAACATGCCATCTTCCTTAAATAACCCTCAGACACGGACTCAAGAACATTCACCATCAGGGTTATTCTCCTCTGGATACTCTCCAGCTTATTGTGTCCTTCTGAACTTTGGAGCCTAATAGTTGGAGCAGAGAGGGATATTGTGTTTCCTTCCCTGAAATCACTGAGAAAAGAGAGTGAATGTTCTGGGAGTCAGTATGTGATGGCCAGCAGGATCTAGATTGGGTGACAATTCTGAATAGTAAAAGGAGAATCTGGATGGTGAAATTTGCGGTGGTAACGGGAGAGTCTGAAAGTGGCAATGGTGAATAAGGGGTGTTATGACTCCCTAACCAGTGAGATGGTTGACAATTGGACTAGATCTGACTCAGTCTAGTACCTTAGTAGTTTTGGTTAAATAATGGGACAAAATTAGATGCTTATAGATCATTTAATAGTTAATGAAGGGAGATTTACTTAACCATATCAGAGAGATGATATTCCACAATATGCACTGAAGACACTGAATTAGTTTAACTGAGTGATACTTGCTTGTCTCTGAGTTTCCCATTTTGGTCTGCCAGCCAATCACCAGACAGAAGAAGGAGCTCTTCATGGTTGTTTTGTAAGAATAATGCAAATTTAAATTTAAGTTTAAATTTGAAGACATTAGTTTAACTTGCATGGGGGTGAGAGGATTAGGATATTGCTTCTACCACAGT
>NW_020948983.1:12296964-12359366 GCF_900497805.2 Vombatus ursinus
GGGTAGGCAGCTCTGGAAAATGATGTAGGGTGGGGTATGGTTGAGCTGGATAAGAACAAGAGGAGAGAGTGGGCAGCAGGGCTTGGAAAAGGCGATCTTTGGCAATTGTGGGTTCAGTATCACTGGGCTGGGGAAAGTAAGAAGGGGAAGGAATATGCCATAAGGGAATAAGTCAAACAGAATGTCAATAAAAGGGAAGGTGGTATTTCTATGTCCCTGGGTATCTGAGACGCTGGATCTGGGGCAAGTTAGAGTAGGGCCTGACAGTATTAATAACAGCTAGCATTTATATGATGGTTTAATGTTTGTACAGCATTATGCACACACACATACACATATTTAATATCTCATTTGGTCTTCACAACTACCTTTTGACATAGGTAACTGAGGTTTAGAGCGTTTAAGCCATTTATCTATGATCACAAAGCTAGTATCTGAGGCAGGATTTGAATTCAGATCTTCCTGACTTCAAGCCCATTGCTCTATCCACTGTGCCACCTAGCTGCCTTTGTCTTGGGTGGATTCTAGAAACCCTGCCAGGAGGGTAGATTTTGCTGTGTCCTGGTAGTATCCTGAAGGGATGGCTCCCTATAGCCTAGTAGCAGTGGTATTGCTATGTCGCAGAAAGCCTGGAAACTCAGTTTCAAGATCTTTTAAGTGTTGAATTTGGGTATTTGGGGAGCCCTGAGTTGCCTAAAGCCCAGCCTTCTGGAGAGTACCAACATCATCCA
Source organism: Vombatus ursinus (assembly GCF_900497805.2). NCBI lineage: Eukaryota > Metazoa > Chordata > Mammalia > Diprotodontia > Vombatidae > Vombatus > Vombatus ursinus. The sequence continues at coordinate 12,297,696 of NW_020948983.1, forward strand.
TCAGCATTGTGTTCCTGAGGCTTCTGGAAACCTAGTCATGAAGTCCTGCTGTATCCTGGGAGTCTAGGATAACTTCACTGCGGCAAGTAAGAGCAAGGTCTGGACGTTTGGAGTCACAACAGCCTCTGAAAAACAGATGAGGAAGCAGGAAGGTTCACTGTATTCTCCTCCCCACCCCTCAAATCTATACCCCACATAGTTGACAATGATTTTTCTAAAGCACAAGTCTGACCATGTCATTTCTCTGCTTAAGAAACTCCTATGGCTTTCTGTGGCCTCTGGGATCAAATACAAACTCCTCTGTTTGGCATTTAAATCCCTTTATAACCTGGCTTCAATCTGCTTTTCCAGTTCTATGACATTTTCCTCTCCTCCGTGTACTCCATGGTCTATCCAAACTGGCCTCTGGCTGTCCCTCACACATGCCATCCCATCTCCCAACTTCCATTTCATGTTCATCTCATCTCCCATTTTGTGCCTTTGCATGTGCTATCCTGTGTGCCAGGAATCTGCTTCTTCTACCCCTCCATCTCTTAGAATCCCTGGCCTTCTGGAAAGCTTAGCTCAAGCCTCATCTTTGACATAAGGCCTTTCCTGGTCTCTTACCTGGCTTCCAGTGTAAACTCCTACCCTACTCCAAAATTACCTTGTATTTAGAACACTAATATCACAGATTTAAAGCTAGAATGAACCCCTTCATTTTGTAGAGGAGGAAATGGAGGCCTGAGAATATAAAATGATTTGCCCAAGGTCACACAGATAGAAAACAACAGGAGTGGGAAGTGAACATAGAAGACACTTAATAAATGCTTATTGATTGATTGATGTGATTTTATTCAGCAATGTGTTGTTTGATACTGGAGAACTGAGTTGGAAGTATTTCTAAAAATTTACAAATACTTCTGTTTTTGTACCATTACACCACTCACAGGGTAGTGTTGCATCTGAAAAAGGATGAAAAACATTGATTTGTAAGTATACTACCAAATGAAAAAATATCTGAAAAGCATTTTTTCTCTTGTTTGCTTGACATATTATCAGTTTTGTTGTTGTTTAGTTGTGTCCAACTATTCCTGACCCCATTTGGGGTTTCCTTGGCAAAGATATGAGAGTGGTTTGCCATTTACCTCTCCATCTCATTTTACAGATGAGGAAACTAAGGCAAACACGATTAAGTGACTTACCTAGGGTCACACAGCTAGTAAGTGTCTGAGGCTAGATTTGAGTTCAAGTCTTCCTGACTACAGGCCCAGCCTTCTATGTACTATGACACCCCCTACCTACTTCTATTTGAACTCAGGTCTCCCTGACCCCAAACCCAGCACATTATACCACCTTCTTGCCTCTTAGAACTCATTTATTTCACCCTCATTTTACAGATGAGGAAACTGAGACCTGATGTGGTGAAGTGACTTACCTAGGAACACACTGATACGCAGTGCAATCTGGATTCAAACCCATGTCTGTCTTAAAATCTAGTGCTCTTTCAACTGCTCCATGCTGTCTCATCTTTTGACATCTTCTGGTCCAGCACATAATTATACTCTGATGCTGTAAAATGATCATAGGCAAACTCAACCCTAATATCAAATCAACATATAAGATGTCCAAAAGAATGAAAAGATTAACAGGAGGTGAAGGGGCATAAATACCATTTCCCCAACTCTCGAAAAGTATTCTGACAGGTATCTCAGGACAGTTTTTAGTCCCAACATTTTCTTCACTTTGAGACTAGACTCAAGGTCTGTATTTAGCTTGGTTTGATGTCATGGTGGTGACCTCTCGCTCTCTTCTCCAAGAAGGTTTTCAGAACTAGGTTTATGACACAAAAAGTTAATTAGTGGCTCACCATTTAATAGGCTTAGTTAAAGCTGATGGTATTTCGCTCTCTGCTTTAAAGGGTACAATTTCCACAACTGCTGATTTGTGTAAAGTTATGTATGTCTTTATTGCCTTTCGTGGTGGGTAGGAAGGGATGGGGGGTGTTTGAGTCACACGCTGCCAACTTAATGCAAATATATATATATATGTATATGTGTGTACATATATATATATATATATATTTTTTTTCTCCTAGCTGTCTCTTGGAAATGAATCATACTTTCTGCCATCTTCCTCTCAGTCTACAATGCAGGGTCCAAAATGCAAAACAGAACTAGTACCATGCTGTTGCAGGGCCACTCCACATTAAGTTGATAAATCATGCAGGCAGAAGTCATTTGTCAAAAATACATTTACTTGAATCAAATTCACTTTGTGTGCAGGGGGTGCTGGATCGGTTAGCCAGCTACTGCTAAATAATTTATCAAACCCTGATTTGTTTGAAATGTAATACAAAAACAACCCCAAAATGAAATTAAACAAAAGTTCCTCTATCTGAGACTAGTACATTGGAGGAAATGTAATTATAGCACATCACCCTATCATAAACATGTCTGGCCAATATGTATAGTTCTGTAGTTAAGTAGTTGCGAGTCTATTTCCAAATGGAGACAATAAAGAATGTTTAATATATTTTTACAGGTGTTGATTTCAAGTTGGGTATTATTTTCCCCCCTTCATATTTCCCTGTGTGAACTTTAATATCTTCTCTTTGCTGCAGAACACAGAGTGAATAATAATCATCTATGTGTACATATAGAACCTCTGGTTTTACACCAAAGTCTCAAATTGACTCCATTGTATGAGGAGTCACTTTATCTCATCCAGTTCTGAAATTTACCAAACTTCCAAATGAAATACCATACAGATATCCTACTTATGGTATTTCTGTGACTGGCATAATTTTGCAATGGTATTGATAAATTACAACAAAATCCTACCACAACGTTACAACACAATGGCTAGAACATCCTTTGGCTGATTAGGGACCATCTTGACTTGCACTTGAGCCGCAGTGGCATTTAGATTTTGAACTGGTGAGGACTCCAGGGGTCATTGAGTCCAACCCACACATTTTAGAAATGATGGAATGTAGAATTTGCCCCAAATCACACTGGTATTAAGTAGAAGATCCTTGATTAAACCTAGGTTCTCTGTATCAATTTGCTTTTAAAAATTAATTTTTTATAAGCATTTATAATTTGTTCTTCCTACTACCTTCTTCTCACATTGAATAAAAAAAAAAACCCAATTAAAAAATTCATAGCCTAGCAAAACAAATTCCCACACTGACCATGACTAAAAATGTGTATCTCTTTTCGCATTCTTTGTTTATCACCTCTCTGAATAGAGATAAGTGGCACATTTTGTCTTCGTTCTTTTGGTCTCATGGTTTGTCGTTGTATTGATTAGTTTTAAATTCTTTCAGAGCAATTCTTCTCTAAAAATGTTGTTATTGTTTAAATTGTTCTCTTAGTTTGACTCACTTTGGTTGACAAAAGTTCATAGAGGCCTTCCCGATTTCCTCTGAGACTCTCCATTCCACCATTTCTTATAGCAAGATAAATTTCCATTACATTCATGTACTATAATTTAGCTGTTCCACAATAGATAGCTCCCTCCCACCTTGGCTATTATGAAAAGAGCTGTAATAAATATTTTTGCACACAAAGGTGCATTTCCTCTTTCTCCTCTTTGGGTTACAGGTCTATTAGTGGTATAGTTAGGTCAAAGTGTATGCACAGTTTAGTGGCTTTTGATGCATAGTTCTAAATTTATTTTGTTTGTCTTTCTCCTTTAAAAAATCTTGATGTAATTTCACTCATGTGGCCTTGATATGGAAATTCAGTCTCAGCTGGCAGCTAGTTTTTTTTGGGGGGGGGGTAGGGGTCATGGGTCTCCCATTGGCAATTTGGTGAAGCTTATGGACCCCTTCTCAGCATAATGTTTTAAAATGTACAAAATAAAATATATAGGATTACAAAGGAAATCAATTATATTAAAATACAGTTAACAATTTTTAAGAGTCAAATTTGCAGAGTCTAGGTTAAGAACCCCTCCTACGAATAGTTTTAGCAAGTTACCTTTGGGCACTGAGTTTAAATGATTTGCCCAGAATCACCCCATTCTGCTGGTAGTATGTATCAGAGTCAGGACACGAACCCAGTTCTTCTTGGATACCAAGGCTGAGGTTCCATCTATTACGTTGTTCTTTCTCTTGCTGCCTTATTGTTTGCTTGGAACGTATGCATAAATACTTTTCTTATTGAGCCCTTTGTCCCTTGTAACATTGCTTTACCTGATGTTGCCATGAAACCAACTGATGGTAGGTAGGATCAAGTCAAGTGAACTAGTATTTGTTAAATGTTTATTATGTGTCAGGCACTGTTCTGGAATGACAAATTCACACAAAAAGAAAGCCAATTTCTTCTCTCAAAGAGGTTACATTCTAATATAAGAAGACAAAAAAGAAAAGGAATCTGAAAAGGGAGGGGAAAACAGAAAGAAGTCCAAAGAGTCAGGATTGGAGTCAAGAGTGGAATGGAGAAGTCAATGTGACTTGTCTGGGAATTTTTCTTAAAATAGAGGTTCTGGGAGGACCTAACCAGTCAGAAGAAGAACCTGTAGGGGTGTAGTGATCTTCCAATGAGAAGGCAGCTAAATAGTAGAGGAAAAGTCCTGAGAGTCAGGACCAGAATCCAGAGAAGAATAAAGCAATGGATGGTACATTCTGGTACATCCTTTTTCAAGGCCTTTTTTAGTAGGAAAAAATATTGTAGATATACTCATAACATTGTTCTGCATTGAAGTCCAATACAAAGAATGACTCTGACTTGAAATAATGACAGCCAAAGTTTGTTTAGATAGTGTTCAATGTTTACAGAAGAGTTAAATGACTGCTAGGATCACGAAGTTCCCCAGTGTCAGAACTTGGATTTAGGTCGAGGTCTTTACTAACTCCCAGTCCAACACTCTTTCCATTACAGTAAAGTGATGACAAGAATTGATATTACCTTGGAGACAATATGGTCCATTTCCAAAGCATCTTCCTTCGGGGCAGCTAGGTGGCGCAGTGGATCGAGCACCGGCCCTGGATTCAGGAGGACCATTAAAATCCAGCCTCAGACACATAACACTTTTAGCTGTGTGACCCTGGGCAAGTCACTTAACCCCCATTGCTCAACCAAAAAACAAAAAAAAAAAACAGAAAAAAACCCTGAAAACAAAGCATCTTCCTTCTCCCAAACCTCTGCCACTAAGCTGTGGAAGTTGGACTATGTGATTTCTGAAGTTCCTTCCAGGTTCTAAGTCCTATGGCTCTGGTGCATGGTGAGTTTGCACGTCACTATTGATGGTCTCTGATGTCCTATGGGCTCATTCTTGTGTTCATTCTTGACTTGAAAAAAAATTATTGTTTTTGAAATGAAAGGGAATTTATTCTCACATCCCTTTCTCCCTCTCTCCCTCCCTAGTTCTGACTATCCTTGAAACCAGTCCAAGGGAAGGGCTCAGAGTCCTGGTTTAGGAAGACAAAGACTGCATGTATCTTTTTCCAGCTCATTGGAATAATTTATTAAGTGCAGGGTAGAGTTATTTGGTAGTTTTAGGATCTAACATGGGGGCTAGAAAGTGTAGTCTCAACCTTTATGCTAAGCTAAACTTTGTATATGAAGCCACCCTCTTTCCACCCTTCCAGTTACTCTGTGTCCTCAAGTATCAACAATGAGAAGAATCTGAACTGTCACAATTTTATTTTGTTATTTTTGAAAGCTGTCAGCATTCCAGCAAAATCCCACCCAGGTTTGGACCTTTTTTTCCCCTTATTTTCTTCCATTATGCAAATGACATCTAGAAAATTTGACTGTAAATTATTCACTACAACAGAGCTTACATGAATTATAATACGTTGCTCACTCTTTAAAAACAAAACAATCTTCCCAATTGCCCAAATTTTCACTAGGATGACAGAGTTTATTTGTAGCTCAACAGTATTACTGGTTATTCTCTCCTCTTCTACCTTTTACCTCAAGATGTCCTCTTACTCTCCTTTGCTACACTATTCTCATATGTCCTTCTTTGCTTAGAACTTAGGTCAGTACCAGTCATTGGGTCAGCCATGGACTGGGGCTGTTCTCATGGTACAGGCTGAGGCTTCTTGAGCTGAGAAATCATGTGATCAGCAGGTTCTTATTTGAAAGAGGCTAGAAGTATCAGAACACACTCAATCACATTGAGTCATCAAGTGGGGTCTGGATTAGAAGCTTGGGTCAGCAAGAAGAAGCAAGTGAGAGAGATGTGGATTAAGTAAGAATCCTGTGGAAGGGCCTGATAAACTATACATAGAAATCAACCTAATCTATAGCCTTTGGCTTCCTTTGAGTCCGTATCAGTCTTTATTCCTGATCATGTGAGGCTGATCCCACCTTTGACTCTCCCTGAATTTAACTGTGGCTGGACACAGGCCCCTGGCATCACTGTCCTCAGAAGAAATGTCAATCTTTACGTGGCAGCAAATACATTTTCTTCTGCCTGAGAATCTTGAAGCAAGCCCAGGAGAACAGAAACACTAAAGTTTGGACTGGGTGCTTTTGTTCTTTCAACTGTGGCTGTCTTTATATGGTTTTATGGTCACAAGAACTGCTAAAATCCTTATGTGACCGGCTCTGCAAAGCAGGGCATATTATTCTTTATAGAAAATTGCATTGACAAAAATAATACATACATATCATATATGTACATATCATGCCTTAAAGTCTGCTTTATATTATCTCAGTTGCACCTCTTCCTATTCTCACCTACGACACTCCCTCTCCCAACTCTGGGCCTTTTAAATGGTTGTCCTCTATGCTTCGAATGCTCTTCCTCCTCACCTTTACCCTCTGGCTTCCTTCAAGACTCAGAGTTAATCCCACCTTCTTTTAGCCTTTCCCAGTCTCCCCTACTTCTGCTGTGGCCATCCCTTTGAGATTATACTCAGAATGGCCCTGAGTATATCTGATAGTTTTTGCATGTTATCTCCCCCATTAGAATGTCACCTCCTTAGGGCAGGGACAGTGTTTCCCTTTTCTTTGTGTCCCCAGAGCTTAGCACAATGCCTTGTTTTTGGACAGTAGAAAAAAATCTTGGGGCATTTTAATATCAAGCACTGATGAATATAAATGTGATCAAGGGTTTCCTAAGTAACTTTTAAAGGGAATCCTCACTTGGTTTTGTAGCCTACATATATCATCCTCCAATCCCCAATATACCCAATCCTATAAGGAAAACTGAGGGTTTTCAGTTGGCTTATGAAAGCAAAACTGTGGAAGAGATTTCATAGGATGGTGAATAGTTTTATTATTAAGCAAGCACTCTCTTTATTGATAATGGGTCAACAAAACTATAGTTAGGCTTAGCTACAGAGAACTTGAAATAAATAAGGTAAAAACTAAGAGTATAAGAATAATTATTCAAAATATATGTTGCTAAAGAGCACCTAAGCCACCTCACATGTGGACCCTCAGAAAAGCTATCCCAGGTCAGAATTAATCCTTTTGGTCAGCAACTGCTCAATACTGCTCATGAGCTCTCACTGACATGTTTACTTTTACCAGCTAGCCAAATGATATATTATATTAGTTAAAAAGCAAATGACATTTACTCAAACTGTCTAGCAAATAAAGTGACAAAAAATCCATGGACTCTACCCTGACCCCTTTACTCCATACCAGGTAACCATAGAAATCATGGGGAAGGTAGTACATTTAGAGAATACTTGTAACCAGGGAACACACAAGTAGGAAACCTATGCGATCAGGACCTATGTCTAAAGCATACACAGGAACTCATGTCCCTATGATATATGCTTAGAAAGCACATACACAGTGATATGTGACCAGGGCACATGAGTGGTTGGGATAGCTTTGACCACAGAGCTGCTGCTGCTCTCTAATGATGTTGCTGTACTCACTTACCCTGACATCATGGCAATTGTACCATTTTTGCTGGGTTTCTATTGATCTAACAGTTGCCAAATGCCTCTCTATGTCCATTTGCCAGCTTTAGCTTTTTAGCCTATTGCAGACAATTGTTACTCTGTGTGCTATCATCTGTTGAAGTAAAGAGGCTAGAAAGGTTCTCTCTGACTTGGAGACCTGTAGATCTACTATTGCATAAGTAAGAGCTATGAACAATGAATTCAGGCAGGCAATAGAAGGTGGCAGAATGCCCAACACTAATATTGTCTTTTCTTTTGACTCTCTGTGTCTGGTGCTGATTCAAAGTCCATGTTCCCAGACAACTATCCAACTAAGGATTAGGAAATTACTTTTAGCATCAACTATATTCTGATTAGAATCTTGTTACCCCAAATCTATTTTTGGGATGCTGCCAAAAAAAACCTAAAACTCAGATTTTTAGGAGATGTGTATAGGCTGAGGTGCCAAGATGAGCCTTGTTCTCCAAATTCTCTATGATTCCCATGCAAAAGAAGCTAATCACCAACCATGAGTTAAGTAAAGAAGCCAAGGTCATTGTCCTTCACTCACCTGGTCCAAAATTGCCTTTAATATTCATATTTGCAAACAAAAACCCTGTAAGTCCTCTCTTTTTTTGGACCTCTTTTCAGTACAAAGGTGCTGTCTCTCTACCCAGAAAACATATTACTAAGACACTGTCTAAAATGCAAAGGACCAAAATCTTGTTGGAATTCTTACTTAGTTAATCAAGTCTAGCGTAACCTAGTTACATAAGATTTATGGGACAAAACAAGTCTTTTAGGAAAAACAGATAAACAGAAGCAAGAAATGAAAGAAGAACCACAATATAGTCATTCAATGGGAGAAGCCCAGAGAGCCAGAGGGAGTGTACTAGCTCATTCTAGTTCCTTCCTAACCAGAAACAAAGAAAACAACTTGGCCTCAATGGCTAATTCTTGAAGTTTCCTGGAAATATGATTCTAGTTAATTATGTACAAAGGGGAATGGGGTAAAAAGGGGTACATTAATTTTATTACATTGTTAGTATCAATCTTTGACCCAAATTGATGATGCTTTTCCTTGCAATTTATCCATTACTCTGAATGCCCTGGTTTCCTGGAATTCTTGATAAAAATTCTAAATTTATAAACAATACTTTCCTTTCACATTCTTCTAGGAGACCTATGATCCTTAGGTTGTCTCTACCCATTCTGTCTTCAAGATCAGCATGTTTTGATTATATAGTAAACATGTTTTCTTTTAATGTTATTAGCTTTTTTTACTTCTCTTCTCCTAGATTGTCTTTCACTTCTGTGTATATACTTTCCCAATATATATTCTCTCTTTTGTTTATTAGATGAGGCTTGCTATTGCAGATTCCAGGTTTTTTTTTATTCTGCTCATTATTTTTGCTGTGAAAGTTATGAATTCTGCTCTCCTACTTCTCATTTCTCTTTTAAACTATTCAGGAACAGCATGTTGTAGTTCCATGTTCTCCTCAGATTCCACAGGGTCCTCTGTTGGATCATTTCCCTTTAGTTTTAAGTATTCATTTATACATGCCTAGACTAATTTATTAAATTTGGAGGTCACATTTCCTTTGTTGCTACATTTCCCCCCTATTGATTCATCTGTTTATAGTCAAGGTCTTTGAGTTTTCTTCTTTCTGAAATATTAGGTGATTTCAGTCTTTCTCCCTTCCTTATTTTCTCTATTATTCACTTTCTGACTCCCTTCCTCTGATTGTAGTTTTCTTGGGGTCTGAGTCTCAAAATATCTCAGTCTCCTTTCACACTGAATAATTTGTGGTTCACCAACCTATGTCTCTGCCTCAACTGACTTTTGAGTGATAGAATTGACCCTAGATAGATGCTGTGCTCTTTGCCTTAGGCGTGGTAGAATGATGCACAGCCCCCTTTCCTACACTTCCATACACACAGTGTCCTGTCCTGCTTTCTACTTCCTCTGTTTCTTAGTTCCTTAGCCCTGGCACCAGTAATTTGGAGCTTTACAGTGCTAGTGCTATAGGATTATCTGCCCTGGCACTGGCTCTGCTGGCAGCATAATAATAGTAAAATAATAATAATAACATTTATGTAATGTTATGGTGTTGTTGGCCTGGCTCTGGCTCTAGTGAGCTACAAATTTGTCTACCTTGGCACTGGGAGTTCAGAGCTTTGTTTAGAGCTGATGTTTCAGGGTTGTGGCCTCCAGCTCCTGAGGGGCTGTGGCTGGTTGGCTAACTGTCACAGACATGGCAAATTTTTGGAGTTGGTATCTCCATGGCACTGGAAAGAGGTGTGAGTTTTCTTGTATGCCTAGGTCATTTCCTTGGGTCTACTATTATTGCTATTACTGCCAGTAGCATGGGAGGAAGAGTGCTGAGTGAGCACAGGGTCAATACCTGTCTGTTTATGGGTTATGGGTTTTTTTTAACCTTTTTTTGGATTCTGGGTGTCCTAGACCATGGAGACAGCTCACATTTGCTTTATCTTCGCCTTTTGGCATAATTCTCATTTCAGAGAAGTCTGAGAGGTTGTAGGGATCATGCGAAATGTCTACTCTTCCATCTTCTTGTTGTTATTGTTGTTGTTTGTCCTTTGTTCCCAAGAGGACCTTGACAACAGGAAGGTAATATCATGGCTTGCAAGTGAATTGGATTTAAGTGAGGGAGGGCTGTGCAAGGTCAGCAGCCTCACTTTCTCCTCTAGAGCCATCCTGTTGCTCATGTGACCTGGAAGTCCAAACTACAATTTTTACCAATGTTGTAGTGGTACAGAGAGACCAGGGGCTTTGAGTATCTAAAAAAAATTGGATAGGAGGAATGGAAAGTTTCTCTTGAAAGCAGAGAAAGAGAAACAAATGAAAATGAACAGTGAAAGGTCTTTGAAATGGTACTAATTGTATCTAGGTGTTTATGTGTTTTAAAATCTTGCCTTAAATTGTAGAAAGATTTCTTTTCAGTCTGCTATACTGTTATTATTAGTACTAAGTGATATTATTAATGCTTTGACTAAATAGCTTAATACAAAATTTACTAGAATTAGGGGTTGTTATTAGAGACCTAGCAAAGAGTAGAAGCTTTTATTTTTGGACCCTATGTCTGCTGCTCAGACACCACTTTTCATCTGGGGAAGCTCATCCAAATTGTAGGCATAGTAATGAAGAAATTAAAAGCTTCCTGTGTGCTGACCTTGCAAACTCAAACTCATGAAGCGATGATGAATGAACATGAATGAATGAAGAAGTATTCACTAAGTGTTATGCAAGGTATTGTGCTAATGCAAAAAGAAAATAGTCCTTTAAGGAGGGAGACAACACATAAAAGGAAATGTAGGCCAGACAGGAGTGTTTTGGCCACAGAAGTAAGAGTGACAGTGAGTAGAGTCATAAGGAAATTGATTAACTTGTCTCTCCCAAGAATGATAGTATTGATTTGACCAGGTTCTGAGTTGGGTGAGATAGGGCGAATTCTCACAAATCAGAAGCCCAGCATTTCAGGTTATGAGCTGGGCTACTGGGTCAAATACAGAGGCAGAGTGTGGAAGTATGGAATGAAGATGTTTATGGAGCATCAACGTGATGGGTCTTTGTTATGTTATGCATGGTGAACTTTCACAGACCAGAAGCGCAGGGACCCAGGGTGGGCACTGGAGTCATAGATAGGGGGTAGAGGCTGGAATCAGGGAGCATGGCACATAGATGATCAGAAAGTAGCCAAATATAACAGCCATAGGAGGGAAGAGAAGTGATAGGCATAGCACTGTGGATGAATGGAACTGAGCAATACATAAATAGTTCTCTGGGAAGAATTGCCAGGTGATCCTCCTGGGTGTTATTAACTATAGACTAGTTAGGGAAGGGCTTTGGGTATGATAAGTTACATATGTCGGTTAAGCTAACTACCATCATTTTGTAGTGGCAGAGTGAAGGACTGTGTGTGTGTGTGTGTATATGTGTGCACATAAAATCATTTTATACACAGGAGTCATATGTATATGTGTGTATATATCTTTATATGTATGTGTATGTATACATACACATGCACATATATAATTTTGCAGTGGGAGAATGAAGGACTATATATGTGTGTATATATGTATGTATAGCTGAATATATAAACAACATACATACATACATATATATGTATAGCTCTTCACTCTGCCACTACAAAATGATTATATATGTGATATATACATTTACACACACATATATATTTTAGCTTTAAAATGTATTTATTTTGATATTTATTATCTGTACCTTTTACTGCTCTCCTAAATTAAACAATTAAAAAACCCTCACAACAAATATGCAGGGTCTAGAAAAAAAAAACTCCCACATTGGCCATGACCAAAAATATTTGTTTTATTCTGCATTTTAAGTCCATTACTGTTCTGAAATGAGGTGGGTAGCATGTTTAATCTTCATTCCTCTACCATCATGGTTTAATTTAGTAGTATTAGTTAGATTTCTAAAGTTTTTCAAATATACATATACATACATACATGTGTATAGATACACACACACACACATATATAATGTAGAGCAGTATAAGCACAAGACAGAGAGTTGGAAGGCGTCCCCACCACAGCTGGGTCAGTGTGGTTGTGATGGTCTTTGATAATCTTGAGTTCCTTTTCTCCTTTGTGATCCATTATAGTGTAAGAAAACACCCAAGCTGTTTACTCATGGAGGTTTTCCTAGGTCTTGGCTCCGGAAACACCACTTGTCTTGTCTTTCTGGTGCCATGTCTGGGCAAGCACTGTGAGCATTCAGGAAAGGAAGCACTGGCTACTGAGAAGATGAATGTTTGCAGTCTAGCTGTTGCTTATTTGAAACTTCTTTTCCATATGTTCCTTTGCCTCCTGCTAATGTATTGTCTTTAGAGGTCTTGGGCTACAATGCGGACCTCAGGCAAATGTCTTAGCTTCTCTGGATCTTGTTTTCCTTTTATTTTTTGTAAAAGGTATTAATTCATTTATTGATTCAACATATATTTATTGAGTGCTTTCCATGGATACATATGTCTCTGTATCAGGCAGTGAGGATGGGTACAAATATGTTCCGTAATAAAGGCATTGGGTTAAATAGTCTCTTTCTAGTCCTATAATTCTTCCTTCACACTTCTCTGTATTTTCTCCACATTGTCATATTGTTTCTTAATTTCCAACAGCAGTAAGCATAATAAATACTCAGAATGTATGGCCATTTGACTCCCAGTTTCTTAGAAGAGTTTATCATGGCCCCTACTCTTGACCATCATGGAAAAACATAGAAAATTTATCACTGATAAATCCAATCTCTTTCCAATTTCTCTCAGAATTTAAAGAGCTGCTTCATCTTTCCCACATTGTCAATGCAAAAGGTCTACAGTCCTCCAGAAGGCAACCTGGAATATTCTGTGTCTCCTATGTAATAAACTGGAAGAGGGAGGTAGGTATTCTTTTTTAATCTGTGCTCTGGGACCGTTATTGGTTTCTCAATTATTTATAGTTGAGTTTTGTTTTAGTGATATTTTAATTTTCATTGTTGTCATTGTGCATATTGTTCTTCTTGTTCTACTTATTTTAATATGCTTTAGTTCACATAAATCTTCCTGTATTTTCAAAATTCTTTAATTTGTCAATACTGCACAATAATATTCCATTATGCTTATTACCATAGTTTATTGAGCTTTTTCTCAATTGATGGGTACTCACTTTCTTTCTAGTTTTTTAGCATGACAAAAATGCTGCTTTGTATAATTTGATTTAAATTGGATCTTCATTTCTGTCTTTTCGACCTCCTTCAGTTACATGCACAGTAGCAAGTGGCAGAGTATGAGCGGTTTAGTCATCTTTCTTGCATAGCTCCAAACCAATATACAGAGTGAATTAAGCAGTTCATAGTTCTGTTAAAAGTGCATTGGCATGTCTGTCTTCCCATAGCTCTTCTAACATTGATTATTCCTTTTTTTGGTCATTTTTGCTAATTTGTAGGTTGTAAGATAAGAGTTTGAACTTGTGTTTTTTTAGAGTGTTTTTATGTAGTCACTTGTTTACAATTCTTTCTTTGGAACCTTTATTAATATACTTTGACTATCTATCTATTGGGGTAATGGTCTTATATATTTGTATCATGTCCCTATATATCTTGGTATCAGACATTTATTGGTGATATATGCTGCAAAGACTCTCCCACCCTCCAATAGTTTCTCTTGTTATTCTATCTGCATTGCTTTTGTTGATGTATAAGTTTTTAGTTTCATGTAATCAAAATGTCCCATTTAGTGATCACCTCTATCTCTTCTTTGGCTTAGAATTCTGATAGATATAATTGTGAAAGGTACCTACTTTTCCCCTATTTTCAAAAATTCATCATTTAAAACATATTGCAATCTATATATGCTGATCATTTCCCTGTGGGTCACTTGCAATTCTGATTCTTCAGATATAGTTGCATTGAATGCTATACAACCATAATCACAAGAATGGTGGAGTTAAAAGATGGGCTTTATTTCAAGAAGCAATCCAGTAGCCTTGGACATTATACATGTTTCCCAAATGTAATTAAGCCCATTCCCTTTTCTCTATTCAATTCTAGCTCCAGTTTTTTGTTCATCTATCTGAAATACCTGTTTAAGAGTTTTACTTACCCATTTTTCCATCCATCCATCCATCCTTTGACATATATAGATAGATATATCGATCGACTCATTCAACGGGCTGCCAATTTAGCTTTGTGTTTATGTGTACGTACATATATATATATATGTATATATATATATATACACATATGTATACAATACATATGTATTCTTTTGTATCCACTTTCTTTTTCCATAGTCCACACCCACAATATATATTTTCATCCATTTGTGATTTGCAAATCTCTTTTGAGTGTCTATGGATCTTACTCAAGAGGCTCAGTATTGCACTTTGGAAATCTTCAAACATTAGTCATACTGTTATCATTATCATCATCATCATCATCATCATCATTATTATTATTATTATCAGTAACACACCATCTGTAAACAAGAATGTCTGGAAAACTTTACTGTCTGTAGAGGATCCTTCTGTCATTTAGACTCGGTGCAGCACATTGTCTATGACAGTAGTCACACCTTTGGTGGGCATATATCACTGCTTTATGTCTTGATTATATAAGGGTCAAATTGTGGAAATCCTCTTCCTGACATTTTAAGATAAGAATTAAACTTGTCCTTCTAAGTAAATTTTTAGAGCCAGAAGGGATCTTAGATTAAATTGAATTCAATTCTGTAAGCATTTATTAAGAGCCTACTACATACCAGTTATTGTGCTAAGTGCTGAGTGTGCAAAAAGAGGCAGAAGACAGTCCCTGCCTTCTAGCTCAGCCCTGTCATTTAAAAGGGGAGGAAATTCAGGCACAGAGAGGTTAAATGACTTGTCTGAAGCCATCCAGCCGATTAAAGCTAGGACAAGAACCCAGGCATTCTAACTCCCAGTCTTGAGCTGTTTTCACTATATCATACTGCTTCTCTTGATTCAAACCTATTCAGGAATGGCTTAAAGAAGGTAGAAGTTGCAACTCAATCATCAGAACAATTAATGTGATCTAAGTCCAAGGCCATTGCCACTTGCAGAGCTTCTGCAAATGTGAGAAATCAATTCTTCCCCAGTAAATGGAAATTAAAGAGCTTGAAAACATTGCGCAGTACGAAAACAAGCAGGAAGCCATCCTTTCAGCATTTTGAGCAATTTGAGTTTTGTCAATCTGCTGGCCCGATTAAGACAGACGAATGCTTCCTTTGTGGGTTCCCCTTCTTTTTTTAGGCTTCTCGTAAAACATTTACTGTTAGAATTTGTTTTTCTGCTCCACAGGCCCCCATTTCTGTTCTTTCCTTATCGACAAGGATCAAGTCTCTAATTAGAGTCCAAAAATGATTCCTTTTCAAATGAAAACCGTTTGTGAAAAGGCATTGAAGAGAATGTGCCTAAACACTGATACATTTTCTAATTATCTTTTTCAGTGGTGCTGGCTGTATAATTGGAGTGTATTCCAGCAGATTCAAAGGAAAAAAGCTTCCCTCTTAAAAAGACATGATATCTTTTGGACTAGATATTGAAACTGCCTTTATCCTAATTATTCCTTCTTAGAAATGAGCTATCAAAATTAAATGGGGGATTAGCTGTGGTGCTTGATGCTGTTTTTGTTATCAGACCTATTGCTGACCCTTTCTTTTTTACCTGGGGCTGTTCTAATTTGGGCTGTGATCCAATCAGGTGTTATAAGATAAACAGAGTCTGGCTTTCAGAAAACAGACAAGGAGATCCTTAAAGATAATATGGAGACTATTTTTCTTAGATTCCAAATGGAACCAATTTCTTAACAATAATTGTTCAGATTTATGTGGCAGAGGCAGCTGGTGGTGCAGTGGATAGAGTGCTGGGCATGGAGTAGGAAAAACTGAGTTCAAATTTGGTCTTAGACATATATTAGTATATGACCTAGTGTATGATCTTTCTTTAACTCAGTTTCCTCAATTGTAATATGGGGATGATAACAGTATTTACCTTATAGGACTGTTGTGAGGATAAAATAAGATAATATTTGTTATGCCTGGCTGTAGTAGGAACTTTGTATAAATGCTTACTCCTTCCCTTCTCTACTTGAAGGTCTTAGAAGTGCTTTCTTCATAATATCCCGACAAGGTAACCAGTGTAATCATTATTATGCCCATTTTGGAGAAGATGAAATTGAGTTTCAGAGGAGTGAAGTGTCTTACTCGTGGTGTTGCATCCAGTGAGTGTCAAAGTTATGACTTCAAAATCAGATTTTTGTACAAGTCCAGTGTTCTTACTACTATACTGACTCTTAAAATTGGGCTCCCAAACTTTCCTATGCATGGCCCACTTTGGAGCTCCAAATCTATTTATTCTAACTTCTCCCAGTATGGAACTCCCCTGGGCAACGCCCTCCTAAGTCCTCTCTTCTATCCCCAGCCTAACCCTTGTCATTTCCTGTTCTTGGGTGGAGAAAAGCATGGTAGAGTGCTGGGGTGGACAATAGGAAGGACAATGAACAAGGCCAGAATGGCAGGTATAATCTCTTTCCATGTGGCATTAATTCATTCATGTTACATTTATTAAATTCCTATTGTGTGCTAGGTGCTGAGCATACAAAAGATGTTACCTCTATTCATGGAGCTTACCTTTATAGCAAGGTATTGTGCCAGGGGTCCTATGGGATGTTGGCCAAGGCTCTTTACTTTAGACAAATCATTGGATTAGATGGTATCTAAGGTCACCTAAAGCTTTAGCATTCTGATTCTGGGGTTTGAATTTATGAAAAGGGAACTCCTCCCATTTTTCTTAATGCATTTTGTATAGTGAAATCGCAATTCAACACTTTCTCACCTTCTTAGTGTTGCTCACCTTTCCAGTATGGAGTGTTCAGGGAGGACTAGCACCTCTGGTGAGAGGGCTTGCTGACTCCTTTTCAGGGGTGATTGTTCACTTTTGCTGTCCACTTGACATGCAGCTCTCACCTGTGGATCCAAGAAACTATAGCATGTGCAGTGGTTACCCCCTGGTAAAATTCTCTTGGTAGATGGGCTAAACAGTTGAAAGTAACCCATATGGGCTTCAAGTCCCTTGGTGAGTTAGGGGGATGGCTACCCAAAGCATGTGAAGACTTCCCCTGGTGGAATGGGTGGATGAGAACAGTTTGTTCCAACGGGCCATGAAAGTGGCTGAAGCAGGTGCTGTGGAATGCTTAGAGCTTGTTTAGAAATAGAAGATGCCAAGATCATCTATTACATTCAGGGCCATCACCACTTGTCTTGACTCTGTCGATGACTCTGGAAGAGAGAGTGAGACTGATGACTTTGTGCCGCTCTGTCTCATTTAAATCCAATTTGCAAGTCAAGACATCGCCCATGATGTCATTATTCCTCTTTTAAAATGAAGGACAAACAACAAGTACGTCTAAGAATCCCACCTAAACACCCATTAGCAAATGGCCTTTTAGAACTTCTCATGTCTAGAAGTGCCTTTCCCTCTAAGATTATCCTCCACCTGCTTTGCAATTATCTTGTATGATTTTCTATATATCTTCCCCCTTAGAACAACATCTCCTAGAAACCAGGACTATTTGTTTTCTGTGGCATCTGCCATGGTACCTGCATCTTCTTTCTTTCTCTCTAGGCTGATTCACTCATTCCAACCTTCCTTCATGCTGTTAAGTCTAGGGTTTATTCCCCAGAAGAAGGCTGACCAGAGCCACAAGCATGGGGCTACAACTCAATTCTCTTTTAGAGTTCAAGGGATAATCTTGGTAGGTATAACCTCCTACTACTCACCACTGTGGCTCTTGAACCCCAGTAGGGTGCTTCCCATTTGTAGAGAATCAATCACTATAATAGCATTAACTCTTTTTTTTTTTTGGTTAGGCAATGGGGTTAAGTAACTGTGCCCAGACTCACACAGCTAGTAAGTGTCAAGTGTCTGAGGTCAGATTTGAACTCAGGTCCTCCTGACTCCAGGGTCAGGGCTCTATCTACTAACTCTTAACCAGTATTAAGCACAGTCCATGGTACACAGTATGCTATAAATACTAGTTGACTGACATGAATATTTACTAAATGATAAGACAAGACTATGAATAATTATAATATTTACATGTTAGAAGGAAAAGGCAGGAATAATTCTTTTTTTTTTTTTTGCTCAGTAGAAGGAGGAAACAAGAAGAATCTTAACATTTGCTCAGAAGGCTTGAGCAGGAATAATTGAAATATAATAGTTCATCCATAAACCTGTGTCAAACTTTCCCACAAACATGTCCATAGAGTAGAGTAGGAACATGGAAATCTTGCAAGGTGGCACATAAACAGAGAAACTCATGTTCCCAGGGCAATTCATGACTCTATATAGCTGGTCTTTTTTGATGTCCTAGATCTCTTTAGAGAATACTCTGCACTATGTGTTAACTACTGGAAAAAAGGCCACTTTTCTGCCATCTGTTCCCTGTTCTCACAGCTCTTCTGCTGGGCAAAAAGCCTCTTTTCTGTTACTATTGAGTTGCTGAAGTAATGACAAATTCTTTTAGCACATAGCTACCCTTGGTAGAGTGCTGAGGAAATGTTATGATCTTTCAGTTCCCTTAAGATGGCAAACTAGCAAACTCCTCAAATCTGCTCTGGGGCTCTGAGGAGTTTCTCCCTATGAAATTGTAGACAATGATACACCATTGCAGAGTAGCTTCTGCCTTGTCGAATCAGTTGTCAGCAAAGCCAAGCCTCTTCTCACAACAAAACAAATGCAAAACCTGTCTTTTCTCCCCTGTTTCTCCCTCTCTCCTAGAGAGTGAGGTAGAGGGTAACACAATTACCCTTGAGAGGTTTCCCTTCTCTTAGCCTGAAGATGGAGCTAGAAAACACTAAATCTGTAGAGTTCTTTATACTGCAGCAAGATTAAATTCCCTTCCAATAAGTTTCTAGCATCTAACCAGCCTACTAGGCTTCAGTCAGCCAACATTACTTCAGCCATTGCTTTTTCTTTAAACAGATCTTACTGAGTAGCAATTCACTATCTGGTCTTCAGAACAGCCCTTAACATTTTATCCGAGGGGCTGTTTCTTCTTAAGTGGATATTTATCCATTTCCGTCATACGAATATTCCTTTTCTGCCGCTTTAAGCAACCAGAATGTCCACAAGTTAAAGGTGCAGTGTGTTACGTCTCTAAACCCAGTATTTAGCACAGTTCCTGACATGTAACAAGCTCTTAATAAATGTGTTGATTGATTAATAACCGTATAGATTTCACTTTGAAATGCACTGTTCTAGAAGACAGGTAAGAATGATGAAGGGTTCGTTTTCATTTTGATTTTTTAAAGAGCCCTCTGTTCCTGGGTTACTCTGTGTTCTCTATTACCACATAAAACCCAGGGTCTCCCATCACATGTGAATACCACCATTGCTTTGACGCACACTGCAGGCGTAGGTCAACATCCACTCAAATCCATTACTCATGAGCCACCAAGATACATTTCTTTTGCAACTCAACCATAAGATGCATTAATTCAATGCAAGACATTTAATTAAACAGCACTGAAAGATAACTGACAAAAAATTCCATCATTTCCTTTTTCTGTTATGTTAAACATGCTATGGGTTACCAGACCATCGACAAGGGAGGGAGCACATGCAAGGAACACATTAACACAGAACACATGTTGAGGTACATACATAAGCCACACATGTGGTTGAGCCCATGTGATCCTGAGTCAAATAACATCTCTATTGTTAGAGAACTACTGATGTCCTTTGGTGATCTCTTTGGGTAAGTTCCCTTCTCCACTGAGCCAGGGTCTTCTACTCTTTCTCTTTCAGATTACCTTCCAAATACCCTGTATATATCTTCTATGTATCTAGTTATTCACGTATTATCACCTGTATTAGAATGCATCTTCCTTGAAAGTAGAGACTCTTTATTTTTATTTTTTTGCCTTTCTTTGTATACCCAACACTTATACGGTACCTGGAATATAGTAAGTGCTTAATAAATGTTCTTATCCACTGACCAATTGTTCGCTTAGACAACTCCACAGCTCCTGGTTGCCTGCATGGAATTTCTTCCTGTTGCTTCTTTGGGACCTCTATTACCTTGTACTCTCTCCTACCATCTGCTTGAGCGCCATTCCTAGGGAGTTTATCCCTGCAGGGAAAGTTTTTTCAGTCATAGCCCAGTGTTATGCAGCTATATCCAGGAAACCAGTTGGCAAAAAACTAGTAGAATGACTCAAGCTAAGACTGATTCTAACCCTAACCCTCAATATGCAACTTCTCTTAGAACACTCCTATGCCTCCTCTCCTCCTATGTCCTAATTTAGGGTTACAGTTAGGGTTAGGGAAGGGTTCCTTCCTTCCTTCTTTCCTTCCTTCCCTGCTTCCCTCTATCCTCCCCTTCTCTTCCTTTCCTTCTTCTTCTCATCACTATTATGCCCCCTTTCCCCAAATAGAAGTTTTTCCTGGTTATTGCTCTTCACCTTAAGCAGGGGAGCTCTCCTCTCATTGAATTCCCATAGTACTCTGTACAACAATTTCACAATGTACTTTGTATTATAGTTATTTGTGTTCCTGTCTTTACCTCTCCTTCGCCAATTAGACTTTAAAATCACAATGGATGGAGCATTGAGCCGGGAGACAGGAAAACCTGAATTCAAATCCAGCCTCAGATGCTTACTAGAATTGGGACCCTGGGCAAGACACTTAACCTCTGTCTGGTTCAGTTTCCTCATGGCAAAATGATAACACCTACCTTGCAGGGCTGTTGTAAGGAGCAAATGAAATAATATAAGTAAATTACTCAGCACAGTGCCTGGCATATAGTAGGTGCTATATAACTGCTTATTCCTTTCTTCTTCTCTTCCCATTTTTCTCAGTGCTTTGTGCATAGTAAATGCTCAGTAAATGTTTGTTGAATGAGTACCTCAACATGCCTCAGGGACATGAAATGTGTGCTGAGATGGAAGGAACCCTGGCTCAACTCACCTACTCCCGAAGGTTTCTGAAAGGCAGGTAGCCACTAATGCATTTTAAAAAAGAAATCTATCATGTAAATTTAATTTGCTAAAAAGCTTATGAATAAATGACCTAAACCACATTCTAATCATTTTTTGAAAATGGCATAATTGGGTGATGGTGGTCATTGGGAGGGGATTTAGGCCTGGGTTAGAAAGCTTTTGACATCCTGCCCCAGGAACCTAGATGTCTTCCTCTGGCGCTCCTGCTCCTTGCAATTTATAAATGTTTTTTGACTCACCTGTGAGCATAGGGAGAGCATCAATCACTTTGACCTTTTGACGCTTTGACCTCTAAAGGTCAGAATTGACATTTTAATTTAGCGCTGGGCATTCAAATTCATTCTTTCTATTTGATATGGTTGGAGTGGTGTTCCTAGGAGGACCAGAGTACACATTAGTTGAGCCTGTCAGAGTGACAGATAAAACCCGGGCTGCCTTCAGAATGATGTTGCTGGTACTTCGCCAGTCGTGTCGAGGGGGAGCTGCATTTCACATTATGCTGTGTGTTCCACCATCTCATCATCTTGGAGATGGAAATATACAAATGAAGACATAAGAAAAACTTAGAGCCTTGTCTGTGGAGGTAAGAAAACCCAGGAGAGGAAGCAGCTGATTTAAAAGAGATCTAACTTTGAAGCTTTCATTTTGGTTAGAATTTATGAACTTAGAAAGAGAGGGGAATGAATACATAGTGTGCTTTACATTCTGAACTCCCTCAGTGGTACAGACACTAAATTTTCAGGACGCTTTTGGTATAATGCAAACCCTGGAACTTTCCTGGGAGAGATATGAAATAATATGGAAGAATGGCTACAAGTAGGCTACAACCAACATGGAGCAAATGATGATGACACTGGGGTCATTTTCAGGCAAAATATGGGGAATTTTTATTGTCAGTGAACTCTAAAGAGTATCTGGGGTTACAGAAAAGGATGGGAGTTCACAACTGGTTCAAATAAATACCAAAATCAACATGGACCTGGGAGTTGTGTTCTCTTGGCAAGTTATTTTATCTGGTCTTTTAGTATTGTGATTGTGTTTGCTTAGTGCATTAATGAGTTGGGGTGCCAAAGGATGCCACTGCTATGGCAGTTTAGATGAAATCCTATATAGAAGTGAAGCATGGTAGGGACAGAGAATTTATAGTCCCTAGGCACGTTTTGAAAATTGTACCCACTGTGTATCAATGTTCACAAGAAGCTTTTAGCTTTTATTTAAAACATGACTTAAATATTTACATGCTAGGGAGAACAGGATTTTCTGGCATTTAAAATATAAAAGGTAACATTAAAATATACCATTGTTTCCTACAAAAATTTAATTATTCTAAAGCAGCTGCTACAATGAAGGGGCCTAAAGAGCCCATAAACCACTTTGGACTGCATACATTTGATCTCAATGCCAAGCACAGTGTGAAAATGGAAGGCACCGCAGAGAAGAATGGTGGAATATTGTAAACAGTGTCATTTTACAGTAATAGTGACTAAGCAATGGAAGTAAAAACAAATCTAGAGGAAGTTTGGCATGAGACCCAAAGAGTGTTTTGGCGAATATTTAACAACCAGCTCCTCAAACAAAAAAAAATTACACATGACATAGTTTGAAGTTCAATATGCCTTATTGACATTTTCCCCCATTGCTATCTTAAATCTGCACAATCCACATAACAATAAACCAAATCCCAATTTGTAGCATTTGCCAGTTTTCTGAGATGCAAATGCTCATGCTTAAAAGTTTACAGTCAGTTCTTTCCTGCTGGCACAAGTTGGCTCCAATGCACTGCTGCTAGTAGTTCAGTCCCTGATGCGTTATATAGGGAAGCTTAAGTAACACTTTGATATATTCAAAAGTGGAATTGACTGCCTTGTGCATTCCTTGTGCATTCCCTCTCACTAGAGGTCTTGAAGCAGAGGCTGGTGACTAGTTGATAGGGTTTTTGTAGAGGGAAATAGGTAGAGGTTGAAATAGATGGCTTTTGTGTTCCCTTTGAACTCTAAGATTCAATGATTCTATGATTTTGTGATTATGAAGAAAAAAAGTGGGAAGGGTGGTTGGCTCAGACCAAGTATGCATTGGGGAAATGTGTGCTAGAGCTAACACAATCTTGATGACATTGAGGGACCATTTTAGAGGGTACTTCATGGTAATACTAAGAGTGGAAAAATGTATGAAAATATTAACTTATGAAGATACTTGGAAGGACATCAATAGCTGTTGGTCCACACATCTACTTTCTCTTAGTCATAAAATCTCTATGAGAATGATCTTCAACTATACCAAAGATATCCTTGATTAAAACATAAGAAGGAAACAGACAGGCTTTTGTAAATGATTTTTACAGCAGGCCATATCTTTATTTATAGTCATATAATTTATTAAAAGGTTCAAAGAATACAATATCTTAAAATTTTAATTTTTTGTTGATTTTTGAAAAAAGCATTTGACTCCGACACATCAGACTAAAACTCTGCATTAAAGGATTTCCTCCAACCAGGAGTCTCTGATGCATGTATTAAAATCCATTCATTTATTCAATAAACATTTATTAAGTGACTATTGTTACCAAATACTTTGCTGAGTGCTAAGGATATAAGGACAAAAAAATGAAACAGTCCCTGCTTTCAACAAGCTTAGATTTTATTGCTTGGGTTGGTGTAGGAAACAACACATACACAAAACAGATTATACAAGGTTCTATGACAAGTACAAGTACAAGGAACAGTGACCCTTTTATTGGAAACATCAAGGTAGGCAGAAAACAGAAAGATGTATGATCTCTAGGCATGTTGGCACTATCACAGATATCTCTTGCAAAGTATCAAAGGAAGCAGGATTTCTTAAAGCTAGTAAGGTCCTCCAGCTACTACTGTTTATGGAGAATATTGTGCTAATTGCATCATATACCAGAATATCATAGTGTCTTTCATGAAATTCATGACTATTCAATAGAGGTCAGCTTATAAATCTATAAGGGAAAACTAAATAGATAAAAAAATGCTTGTTTAGATTGTTACATGCAATTGTATATTTGATCCATTGATTAGTTGCGTCACTACATATATTTTGGATGGGCTTAGCAGATAGATTTTGAGTTGGGCCCAAAATTGAATAGGAAGAGAGTTGATTTCCTGTGGAAAAACCACAGAGCTTTTAATGATCCCAAACTAGTTCCCAGGACAAAATCTTACCTTTTAAGCATAATTTTTCTCCTGGTAATCCCATATCATTTCCTACTTTGGAACACAGAAGTCTCTATACAATTAAAGTTGTGAGTGATCCATGGATCCATGGTGGCTACTAATAAGACTGTAACGTATTTCTAGTATTTACCTCCATGGAAGAAGTGGGGCAACTAGGTGGTACAGTGGATAGAGTGCCTAGTCTGGAGTCATGAATTCAAATCTAGTCTCAGACATTTACTAGCTGTGTGACCCTAGGCAAGTACTTAACCCCTTTCTCCTTGGTTTCCTCATTTGTAAAATGAACCACTCCAGTACCTTTGCCAAGAAAACCCCGAATGGGGTCATGAAGAGTTGGACACAACTGAAAAATGACTGAACACAACAACTAAACCAGCTATGACAGTCCATGCTCCAATGACTACCAATGGCTGGAAATATCTCTGCATCTCTGGCCCAACCTAGCATCTTCATTAAAAAAAAAAAAACTAAAATATTTGTAAATTTCTTTAATGTATCACATATTTAATATATGACTATGTTTGCATTTTCAAAACCAAGTGGAGAATTAAGCTAATTACTCAAACATTTGAAGTTTAAAAATCCCCTTTGGTTTAAATGTCTGTATATTGTGTGTGTGTGTGTGTTGTTTTGACTTGATTTTATTTTCAAAAATATTTTTGATGGTTGGGCAGATGTACCCTAAGAGTGTCTTAGTTCATGTTTTATTTGTTCAGATACAACCAGTGAGTTAGTGCAAGGATTTCCGCAGTACTTCCTGTTTATGATAGGCTCACGAGCACACAGGGGTGTATGGGAGGGATCACCCTACTTGAGAATGCCTGGATCCCAGCTGGAAGTTTTCCCTGCCATCCCTAACCTTCCACTCACCACAGATAATTGCATTTACATGTTTGTCATGGATCCATTATGTTCATTGAAGTGTAAATCTTGTGGTTCTTACATGGGCCTCTTTCTGGGGCCCATTAATAGAAAATTTCTGTCTATGGCCCTGTTGAGCTTACAATTAACTAATCATTACCAGAGTGAACCTCAGCTTGGAAACTTAGCAGGCAGTTGTTAGAGAGCCTGGGAAAAAAGTCAGCAGTTTTGAAGCAGGAAAAAAAAAAGCTTTGTAGAGAAAACTCTATTAAAGTCATCAACTTTCCCTTGCTTAAGGTCAAAAAACTTACAGCATGCTGGAATAATATGATATTACAAATGAGTACAAACAACCATCCATTTTCTTTCTTCTTGTCATGTTTATGCCTGGGGTCTTTTTATTTGATCATTGTTCTATTAATGGTCTTGAACCAATGAACAAGCTAGTGAGCACCATAGTACCTGCAAACCTAAAATACAAAGAGAGGAATAAAGTATATGGTCTGGAGAAGGTTAGTTTTTTTTTTTAATGTAGTCCATCATAGAAGGCAATTTGGCATGGCCAGCATTGATTTATGTTTGACTTAGGTGAAATCTATCAGCCAGGTAAGGGTTACCAAATTAATTCATCTTAGAAGAAGGAGGATACAGGGAAGGGGGGTAGAGAAAGAACAAGACTCCTTTCTAAGGTGTCTTTGCCTCCCTAGAGTTAATTAAAAGCATTTTCTTTGAGGAATATATATTGGTGATCATTAATCTTCTGGCACTCAATAGAAGCATTTAGAATTATGTAGTCATGGAAAAAGGGAGCCTGGTGTAATGACTAGAGAGGGGAACTGAGAGCCAAGAAAACCTGGGTTCAAGTCCCTGCCTCTGATACTTGCTGACTATATTACCCTGAACATATTCTTAACTCTCAGTGCCCTGGGTAATTCTCAAACTATAAATTGTGGAGCAAGACCTAATCTGCACTGGATTAAAGGGGTGGAAGGTGGGGGTTGTTCCTCATTGGGAGTTTCTAATACTAATAAAATTATATTGATTCAGAATTCAAGGACAGAAAATGATTTCTCAAAACCACTTTATGAATCAAGGCTATAGTAGATATATATGGTGATTAGCATATGTATCTCAATCAGAATAAGAAGAGCAGGATACCTAATAGAAGAAAATTAGATAATGAAGTATTTTTATGACCTAGTTGATGGGAGGCATGATCTTTACGGTATAAGTGGTCATACTATATGAAATTTTTATTGTTTGAAGGACATTATATTACCTTAGAAGTCTACAGAATAATAGTCCCAATAGAAGGGTGATCTTGGACTACATTAATATAGCATCCAGAATGAGGGAAGTAAGTAGTCCTCAGTGGGTTCTGCATTCATCTGACTTCATGGGAGGTTCATGTACAGTTTCTAGAAGCACCAATTTAGGAGGGATATTGACAGGTATGCCCAGCCAAGAGCAGGGATGGTAAGGCAACTTAGAATCATGTCATATGGTAGTGTTCAGCTGAAGGAATTGAGAATTTTTAGCTTAGAGAAGAAAGGATTCAACAGGGTATGATTGCTATCTTCAAATTCTTTGAAGCACCTCATATAGAAGAGAGATTAGACTTATTCTCCATGTCTTTAGAACAGAATTCTTAACAGTTTTTGTGTTGTGAACCTTTCCCTTTGGCAGGCTGGTGAAGCCTATAGATCCTTCCTCAGAAAGATGTTTTTAAAGGCACAAAATAAAATATATAGCATTGCAAAACATTATATTGAAATAAAGATGTATTTTTTTATACAAGCTCACAGACCCTCTGAAATCTGTCCATGGAAATGTGGACCCCAGATTAAGTGTTTCTGTTCTGGAAGACAGAACTAGGACCAAATGATGGAAGTTAGAATCATGGTGAGGTAAAATTTCCTAACAATTAGAACTGTCAAAAAATGGAACAGATTTGTGAGGTACTGAGTTCTCCATCACTAAAAGTATTCAAAGAAAGGGTAGATAGCTACTTTCCAGGAAAGTTGTAAAGTGGTTTTATCTGTTGGATTGAGGGTTGGATGAAATGATCTCTAAGGTCCCTGTCAACCCTAAGATATATATTTTTTCTTGATTCATAGTGTATTTAAATCACCATAATACTGGATATTTTATATATGTATATATAATATTATATATTATGCTGGGTATAATAATATAATCAGATTCTGCTGTTTTTCTTACGCAAGTACAGGGATTATTAGAATTCTGAGTCTATTTAATTTTCTTATTAATTTGTTATTCATTTAAGGCAAAGGATCATTATTTTATGCAGTTTATAGATTTAGGTGAATTGGAGGCATCAAGGCTGACTAGTCTGTAATATATAATGTTAACTGATATTTCTCATCTAGAGAGAACCCTACATTGCAGGTAAGATAGAAAGAAAAGTAGGTGTTGGAGCATGAATTTCATTCCCTTTCATCTCTCTGGGAATCTCATCATAGCTTGAATAATTAGACTGTGTAGATGGAGTCTTCCTGGAGCCATCCAACAAATATTTACTGTGTTCCTACTATGTGCTAGACTCCATTCAAGGTATTTCAGGAAATATAAAGTTAAATAAGATGTGGTCTCTGCCCACATGAGCTCACTGTGTAGTAGAACATGAAACAAACATACAGAACTCTTAATACTTCAGCACATCAAATGACACTTGATTTCATTGGTATGGGCACTCCTTCTAGCAACAGAGGTTGCAGCCTATCCTCCCTTTAGTAGGGAGTTGTTTTGGATTGCTGTGATTAAAAAAAATCATCATCCAGTAGCTGACCTAGTGATGAACCTATCCAAATTAAGATAGGCTATTCTTCATAAAACAAATATTTTGTTGTTGCTAAGTCAATACTCAAAGCATTTTTAGTTTAGTAGGACTGTAGGAGCTTGTGATACATTGGCATGGTTTTGTAGTACTTAGTGAGAGTCATTCATTTTTTTCCCCTAGAAATTCCATATGACCCTTTTCTTGGTGGCCACTAGTTCATCAAATCTCCTCTGTGCTGATGATCTTGGATAATTATAGTAATACAAAGCTGCTAGAATATGGTAGGTACCAACTTTAGTGGTGCCAAATGTCATAAGAACTCAGAGGAGGAATAACTTGTTTCTGAAATCAAATAAAATTTCATAAAACTCATAGATTTTGATCCTTGGAGAATGGATAGTTTAGATAAGTGAAAGGAGGAACGAGGGGAGGAGACAATCTAGGTGGAAGGAATGACATGAACAAAGTCATGGACTTGACAGCATGGATCATGGAGGCCTGGGGATGGGTGGGAGAATAAGACAGTTTGTCTAAAAGAGAGGACGTGTCTAGGCTGGAACTGGGAGGTATGTATTAGAATGTTGGTGCTTTTATTGTATAGGGCCTTGAATGCCAGGCTAAGGCATTCAGAATGTATTTGTAAGGACATGAGAGTTGTAGCTGAGAAGTACCATGAGAGTTGTGCTTTAGAAAGACTACCCTGACAGTAAGGGATCTTAATGTCTAGTATAAGAACCATGACTTAACATCAAACTTAAAATGTTGACTGGAGGAAAGAAAAATGTTTATCATTGAAGCTGGGGAATTCATTTAAGAGTTCTTTTAAGGCTCTACAGAACAGTTGTTGGCTAATGCATAGGACGCCAACACTCACTGATTCCACTTCTACACCTCCTTGTCAATCCTCAGATCTTTATAGTCTGCTTTTTGGCCACTTATCTGAGTATGATCTCTCCAAATTTAGCAACAGCTAAATCTAATTGCCTTATTTCATTTTTTCAACCTTTTAAACTTTCTTTTCAGTTTTTGGCACTGCTGATCACTCCCTGCTTCCAAATATTCTTTTCTTCCTTACAGAGTATGACTCTGCTCAATATTGGTTCTCCTCCTACCTGTCTGTCCACTCCTCAGTCTCCTTTGCTGGATCATCAACTTTCTCCCACTCATTAAGTGTGGGTATCCCCCAAATCATCTGTCTTGGTTCCTCTTCTTTCTCTCTTTGTGATCTTTTTATCTTCCACTGCTCCAGTTATCATCTTGAAGCAGATGACTCACAAATCTACCTATTTAGCCTCAATTTCTCTTTGGAGCTCCAATTATGAATCATCATTTGCCTGCTGGATATCATCTTTACCTTGATGTCTCATAGGCATCTAACTCTCAACATGTCTAGAATGTAAATCATTATATTTCCCTCCAACCCACTTTCAAAATTTCCTATATCTATTGAGGGTACCTTATCCTGTTACTCATGGTCCGCACCTTAGAGTCATCCTGGAATCTTCCTCCCCACTCCTGTCTCCCCACTATTGTTTCTTCCTCATTCCTGTCTCCCCTCTCCTAATAGAATATAAGCTTTTGTAGGACAGGATCTTTTTTTTTTTTCATTTTGTCTTTACATCCCCAGAATCTGGTACAGAGCCTTTGATTAATCATTCAACAAGTATTTGTGCTCTTCTATGTGCCTAGCATTGTGTTTGTTGCTAGGGATTCAAGAATTCAAAATGAAAGGATACTGATTCACAATGAACTTACATTCTAATGAGAGACAAGTGCACATAGAAATATGTACAGCAGAAATATAAAATTAATAAATATTCACGTATATATATATGCCTCACATATAGTAAGTTTTAAATAAATGCTGGCTGAATTGATTTATACCTGGTTGCCCCCACATAAGTTCATATGATTGGGCTTGTTAATTTTGGCTTTTATTCTCAACCTTCCAATGAAGTAAATAAATTAAACTCATCTATTAAAACTGAGTCTCTGCTGGGGCAGTGTGTGCCCTGTCCCGAATCAAGCCTGAATAGGACTTAGAAGAATGTGCATCACTGAATATATAGTGCCACTTAACTAGACTAATCCTCTCAATTCTGTTTGGGAGCATCTACCTAATTCTGCTTCTTTTGCTACATCAAGCAATGCTGATCACATTTCCCCCTGAGAACCATTTTCTTGCCGTTCTTCAATGAGGATTTAACAGTAGTAAGCGGCCATGAGGGTTCTCTTGACTACAACTTCATTACGTGTGCTGGAATAGCTTCTTCCTTGCCCCTCTCCTGGCAGTCCTGAAGAACATCACCATAAATAAAACTAAACTTCTCCTGCCAGGCTGGAGTAGATAGTCAAGTACTCACCAATCCCCCGAGTTCTGTGATCTGTAATGAGTCTCCTCTCCACTGCGATGAGGTTTCACCACATTACACCCTGACAGGTCTTAATAAATACGGATAAGTGAAAAATTGCTGTTTAGCTTTGCTATCAATAATTACAAACTGCTTCGCTGTTGGTCTCTCAGTGGAGACTCTGTGATGTCTCTTTCCCTGTGTTCTCATTCAGTTTTTCTCTATCCTATGGCATATAGGTGTTTATTCTTTGAAGAGTAATATATTGAGGCAGAGGGGAAGATGCTAAATGTTTCTGGCTAAAGATTTGTGCACATGTCCCCAGGGGAAGAAATGCATTTGCACCTAATATTGCATCAGAAAGAAAGCTGGGAAGGTCTGAAAACCATAGAAAAGGCAAGCCCATCAGGGATCCAGATTAGTTCCCCATTTTTAACATCTGAAGTGGCTTAAGGCTAGCAAGTGTATCAGTTGCTACAATCCTTTATGCAGTTTGCTTTCAATAGCTGTATATGCCTCTTTAAGGGTTGACATCTTCTACTACTGCTGTGACAATGGCATTGGACAAGCCTGAGAGTTTTCCCAAGGGGTCGGATTAATAAAACTGCCTAGCAACACCTGTTCCACAACCCATCATGACTTCCAGACTCATGAAATGTTGTTACTGTAAAGGTCCTGAGACATTAATGGGTCCTATCTTTTCTTTTTAAGAAGAGTAGTGGCGCAGTGGATAGAGCACCGGGTCTGGAGTCAGGAAGCTCTGAGTTCAAATCTGACCTCAGATACATACTAGCTGTGTGATCCTGTGCAAGTCACTTAACCCTGTTTTCCTCAGTTTCCTCATCTGTAAAATGAGATACAGGAGGAAATGGCAAACTACTCCAGTGTCTTTGCAAAGAAAACTCCAAATAGGGTCACAAAGAGTTGGACATGACTGAAACAGCTAAACAATAACAACAGAAGCCCAGAGAAGGCTAGTGGCTTCTCCAAGGTCACATAGCTAGCTGGAGGAAAAGCACCCAGGCTCTTTATTTCTAGTACACGCTTCTTCAGTTTAATTGTGGCATTTAGGCTCTTCTCTAAACACAGAATAGTACAGACTTCTCCTGTAGGGGAACTATGCTGCACGGATATAGCTAAGAATTTTTGTACCCAGGGCAGGAAAGATGCCTACAGTTGGGTGTGGGAAACTTATTCATGTGTATCAGCCAGTAGCTTCTAATCTAATGCTACAAGAATTCATTATGTACCTACCATGTGCTGGACACTGTACTAGGTGCTGAGGATATAAGGACAAAGTGACCCCCACCCTTAAAGGGCTTTGCCTCTACTAGGGAGATAGAATGTGCCTAAAAGTTAAGTTTATAGTGATGATTTGGGGAAGGAGAGGCATCTAATGACTAGGAGGATTGGGAAAGTTGCCCGCAGGAGGCAGCACATTAGTTGAGCATTGAAGGAAACTGGGGATCCCCAGAGATGGAGGTGAGGAAGGAGTGCATTTCAGAAATGGGAAGTTGATCATTCAAAGCTATGGGGGTGAGGGATTAATGCCCAAATGAAATAACAGGAAGTAGGCCACCTTGGTTGAAATGTAGAATTTGTGAAAGGATGCATTGTGAAACAAACCTAGAAAAGTCAGCTGGGCCATATTATGAGGAGGAATTTCTGTTTCGTCCTGTAAGTATTAGGAGTCTTGGAAAGTTATTGAACAGCAGAGAAAAATGGCCAGCCTCACACTTTAGGAAAAGATTTTGGCAGCTGTGTGGAAGATAGATTGGGGATGTTAGGGAATGGAAACCAGGTGAATAAGTAAGGAATTATTAGGTAGTCATATGGGAAGTGATGACAGTCTGAACTAGGGTGAGTACAAAGGGACAAATGTCAGAGATGTTGGCAACATGGTCATCATTTAATGTTGACTTGCTTAAATAATTTGATATGGGGAGTTAAGGGAGAACGGCAGGTAGGTGGCACAGTGGATAGAGAGTGCTGGGCCTGGAGTCAGAAGACCTGAGTTCCAATCTGGCTTCGGACACTTATTAGCTGTGTGATCTTGAGCAAGTCACTTAACCCAGTTTGCCTGTTTGAGTGGAATTAATGAGTTCCATTTTGAGATTGTTGAGTTTGGAATTCCTGCTGGATATCCACTTGTAAATAGCCAACCAACAGCTGTTTTGATACTGGATCTTAGGCAATAGATTGGGGATTGTATATATGGGTCTGGATATACCCCTGCAAAGATACACTAATCAATGTCATGGCAGCTGATGACATCACCAATACACAGACTTCAGATCCAACACCAATTTAATCCAATAAATGTTTATTAAGCACTTACTATGTTCTAATCACTATGCTACACAGATAGAGAAGAGGCCATGGTAAAGAACTTTTGGCCATTCTTATGATTAGCAGTTAGAGGGTCAGACAGAGATAATGATCCAGGAAAGGTATAACTGAAGAATGGTCAGATGGACAGGAGGAGAACCAAAACATTAGCAGTTTTCCAAAAGTGAGGGAGGAGAGCATATATGGAAGAAGGGGGTAGGCAGCAATAGCATGTGTTAGAGAGAGATCGAGGAAGAAGACACCCCAGAAAAGGCAATTGAATTTAGTAATTAAGAGATCCTGGATAACTTCAGAGAGTTTTCAGAGTTAGCTTTGAGGGTATGCAAGTTTTCAGTGCTTCCAAGGTGGTGTGATGGAGAGAGAGGTATCATGGGGTCATCGCTCTCCTGGTTTGAGTTCTGGTCTTTACCAGGAAGGGCCTTTGTTCCCCTGCAGCTGCAAGTACTGGTGCTCCTCTTGGCCCTGGAACTGTGACCAGGTCCCCTGCTGTCCTGCAGTTACAAGTGCTAACACTTTTCTCTACCCTGGACTACAGCCGAGAACTGTGTCTGGACAATAGAGTTGCCTATCAGCATCATCTGATTCGCACAGATTACAGGGGTCTCGGTAATCTCTTTCCAACCAGTTGTCTGACCCTCTTGCCATCTCTGGGCTGAGGGCTCCTGAAGCTGCTACTGCCACTGCTGCCTCCAAGTCAGACCGCTGGTACTGCTGCCATACATACGCATTCTGGTCAGACCTCCCCCTGGGTGTCACAGACCTCTACTGCCGACTTTTTAAGTTGTCTTAGGCTGGAAGGATGTCTGACTCTGACCTCTTGTTGGCTCTGCCATTTCAAAATTTGGTTTGAGGTATCATTTTAAAGTTGTCTGGAGGGGAATGTTGGGAGAGTCCAGCTGAGTTGCTAGGCTCTGCCTCACTTGAAGCCTGATCTTTTGACCTATCAGGCTCAATTTTTTTTTTTGATGGGCAATCAGGTTTAAGTGACTTGCCCAGGATCATAATTTACATTTCTGTAATCAAGTTAAGTGTTATGTGTCTGAGATCGCATTTGAACTCAGGTTCTCCTGACTCTAAGGCTGGAGCTCTATCCACTGCGCCACCTAGCTGCCCCCAGGCTCAATTTTTTTTTGAAAAAATGTAAATAGCATTTTATTTTTCCCAATTACATATAAAGACAGTTTTCCACATTATTTTTTTGTAAGATTTTGAGTTCCAAATTATTCTCCTTTCCTCTCCTACCCCTTCCCAAAAGGGCAAGCAATCTGATGTAGTTATACATGTGCAATCATATTAAACATATTTCCACATTAGTCATGTTGTGAAAGAAGAAACAGAACAAAAGGAAAAAACCACAAAAACCCCAAGAAAGTGAAAATAGTATGCTTCAATCTGCATTCAGACTCCATCAGTTCTTTCTCTGGATATGGATAGCATTTTCCATCATGAGTCTTTTGGAATTGTAGATTATAGCATTGCTGAGAAGAGCTAAGTCTATCAAAGTTGGTCACCTCACAGTGTTGCTATTATTGGGTACAATGTTCTCCTGGTTCTGTTCACTTCACTCAGAATCAGTTCATGTAGGTCTTTCCAGGTTTTTCTGAAATCTGTATGTTCATCATTTCTTATAGCACAATAGTGCTCCATTACATTCATACACCACAACTTGTTCAGTCATTCACCAATTGTTGGGCATCCCCTCAATTTCCAATTCTTAGTCACCATAAAAAAGCTACTATAAATACTTTTGTACATATGGGTTCTTTTCTCTTTTTTATGATCTCTTTGGGATACAGACCTAGTAGTGGTATTGCTGGATCAAAGGGTATGCACGGTTTGATTGCCCTTTGGGTATAGTTCCAAATTACTCTCCAGAATAGTTAGATCAGCTCACAATTCCACAAACAATGCAGTAGTGTCCCAATTTTTTCACATGTTCTCCAACATTTATCACGTTTTCTTTTCTGTCCTATCAACCAATCTGATAGGTGTGAGATGGTATCTCAGAGTTGTTTTAATTTACATTTCTCTAATCAATAGTGATTTAGAACATTTTTTCATATGACTATAGATAGCTTCAATTGTTTCATCTGAAAACTGCCTGTTCATATCCTTTGACCATTTGTCAATTGGGGAATGACTTGTATTCTTATACATTTGATTCAGTTCTCTATATATTTGAGAAATGAGACTTTTATCAGAGACACTGGCTGTCAGGTTCATTCTTGAAGCATCCCATGATAAGCAGCCCAACAACTTCTTTCCATTCTCCAGTTAAACAGAAATAGCCTCTCTGTGAGGAGAGGAGAAAACAGGAGATGTAGGTGTAGCTCAGAGTGATATCCCTCATTATATTTCTTGTGCATGTCCTTAAGGAATGATAATGCTATTAGTTTTAAAGTTATGACCAGTAATAGTTTTATTTTTTTCCTGGGAATTAGTATTGCCCCTCCCCATATTGTAAAATTCCAGCAGAGCAGGGTATTTCCCTTCCACTCTTAGGAACTTCAATTGCCTATCACTAAACTCACTTCTGTATATGTTAAACACTTTGTAAAGATCCCCAGTAACTAATTGCATTAAAAAACAAACAAAACTTGCATGGCAAACATTTATTAAGTACCTACTATGTGTCAAGCACTGTGCTAAGTATTGGAGATACAAAGAATGAAATAATCCTTACTCTTAACACAAGACATTGTAGTATGGTCCTGATTAGTGCAAATAATGAATCCCATGGAGTGGTCACATGTATTTGAATTTGTACCTTTTGACATTGTAATTATGTAAAATATGGTACTTGGTTCCAGCCCAATGGAAATTTGCAGTGTGCATTTAGACAAGGTAACCACTTCAGGGTGCAGAGGATTCATTATTTGCACTGATAGAGATGTAGTTGTATTTATTCTAATAAATTATATGTTTCTGTATATGAAAAAATAAAAAAGTTAGAATTTCCTCAGGGTGGGAACTCATGGTGTGGGAACTCCCTTCACCAATACGGATAATGACCTGTCTGTGACTCTGTAGATAAGTGCTAAGGAGTTGTCTGAGTCACATAGATGTTATAAAACTTGCCTAGGGTCTTACAACTTATAAATGTCAGAGGAGGGATTTGAACTTAGGTTTTCCCAACTACTCAGTATGTTATCCATTATATCAACCCCACTCCTACAGAAACACACACATGTATATGTATGTATATCTGATGATGCCAAAGATATCCGATGAATCTATTTTTGCTTGTGTGTCTCATTCAGGTCAACATAAAAAACTCCTTCAATTTCTACCATAAAACTTCTGGCCTCAATTAAAATTCTGCTTCCCTTTTGTACGTTGATAAACAACTAGATACCAACATCAAAATAAAAATAATGATAGCTGACAATTGTGTGATTTTTTTAAGGTTTGTAAAACTGTGTACATAGATTCTTTTGATCATCACAAAAACTCTATTGTAGTAGGTTAATGCAATAGGTTTCCTTAGCTCCATTTTACAGATTCATTGGCTCTAAGTGAACTTTGGCTGAAAGAGCGAATTGCTTGTGGTCTTGTAGCTAATAAGTATCTAAAGCAGGAAATGAACACAGGTTATGTCTAACTCCTAGTCCAGTACTCTTTCCAGAGTGGAAACCTGGTTGTTTGACAGGAAAACAAGGAGAGGTTAGCCTAGAACACTTTCATCAAAATTGCGAAAACAAATGCTTTAAAGTAGTGTTAGGAACAAAGGCAGGAATTAGATTAGGAATTAATGCTATTTGTCCATACGGACATGATGGCTCTTTCCCTAAAAAAAGACAAAAAAAAGTATTTTCCCTCATGCAGACAAGTGATTCTCCATATTGTTGTTGACTTACTAGCTTTTTTGGTTCCGTAAAATTTATAATATTGAAAAAGTGTCATTGAAGAGATGGCTTACGCATCTAGGAGATGGTGGGGTACACAGGCCTCAGTCATCAATTCTGGCAAGATCACAGTATGGGTAGAGAATGACCCAGGAGACACAAAGATACCTGGGTTAAGTTCAGCCACACTTGTAACAATGTTTATTGCTTTGGTCATACCCATAAAGATAGGGGCCAAAATGTTCAATTCAACACTGCTGCCTTCAATGGTCTATACATCACTTCTGCCTACAGTAAAGTGTGAAAACCAGAAGCTTGAGTCAACTTGGCATGTAACACCAAGTAAAGACATGCAAAAACCTCCCTGCCTGTTCGCCTGAGGAATGAGGATGTCCTCAGAAGTCTGAGAGACACATTTCTTTTTATTTTTTAAAAATATTTTATTTTTGCGTTACAATTACGTTACAATAATTTTTAACATTTGTTGTTTTTTTTTTAAATTTTGAATTCCAAATTCTATCCATCCTTCCTCTTCCCACTGCCAAAGACAGTAAGCAATCTGATATAGGTTATACATGTGCAATCATGTAAAACATTTTCATATTAGTCATTTTGTATAGGAAGACAAGAAGAAGAAAATAAGGAAGGAAGAAAGAAAGAATGGAAGGAAGAAAGGAAGAAAGGAAGAAAGAAGGAAAGAGAAAAATAGTATGCTTCAATCTGTACCTGATAATATCTGTTCCTTCTCTGGAGGCTGAGAGCATGTTTCATCTTGATTCCTTTGGGATTATCTTGAATCATTGTATAGCTGAGAATAGCTAAGTCATTCATTGTACAATATTGCTGTTACTGTGTACATTCTCCTGGTTCAGCTAACTTCACTTTGTATCAGTTCATGTAAGTCTCTCCAGGTTTTTCTGAAATCATTTGCTCATCATTTTTTTACAGCACAGTAATTTTCCATCACAGTCATATACCCCAGCTTGTTTAGTCATTGCTCAATTAATGGGCATCCCTTCTATTTATAATCTTTGCCACCCCATTCCAAACAAAACATTCTGCGTTTGCATATTTTTACTAAGAATAGTCATTTGGAGCTAAGGGCACTGAATTTAAAGTGAGGATGCTAAGGTTTGGATCCCTGCTCTCCTACTCATCTCTTGGGCAACTGTGAACAAGTCATTTGCCTACTCTGGGCTTCAGTTTCTACATCTCGGTTTCATAATTCTGTGGTTCATCTGTAGAATTAAGGGCTTGTAGTAACAGATTTTCCACTTCCAATCCCCATAATGTATATTCCCATGTGGCAGGGAGGAGAATATGGAAGATAAAGAAACCTGTTAATGGATAGGTTGCTATTGCCAATAAGAAGACAGTCAGAAATGGAATTTTTTTTCAGCATTTCCAAAGTGATTGTGAAAGTCCCATGGATTCAGTGTACAAACATTTGATTTGGCCTCAAATTTTCAGGATTACATATACTTTTAAATCCTTGAGTTTACTTTTCTCTCTATTTTTCAAAGGAACAGTTACCATTTTCATTATTTCTAATAGAAAGTGTCCTTGGTCAGCATTCGGTAATGAAAATCCTTTAATTTGCCTTTAAAACTAGCTGAAGAATTTAGAACCACATTAATCCTTCTTCCACTTTGGATGGTCCAGTCTATATAAGTATCACTTATTTCAGATAAACACAGTGAACAGAAAGGCCTACTTAATGAATTTGTGTGTGTATGTGTTAAGATACTAATTCATTGAAAGTAATCTATTTTATGTGAGATAATTTTCCACATTCTACCTCTCCTTTTCTCCTTCTCCTAGTATAATCCTCTCTCACCCCTTAATTTTATTCTCCAGATATCACCCCTTCATCTTCATCTCACCCTGTGCCCTCTATCTATCTATCTGTATACATATATATGTGTGTGTGTATATATATATATGTGTATACTTTTTCCCTCCAACTACCCTAATACTGACGAAGGTCTTATGAGTTACAAATATCACCTTTCCATGTAGGAATGTAAACAGTTCAACCTTAATAAGACTTTTATGATTTCTCTTTCCTGTTTACCTCTTCATGTTTCACTTGAGTCTTGTATTAGAAAGTCAAATTTTCTATTCATCTCTGGTCTTTTCACCAAGAATGTTTGAAAGTCCTCTATTTCACTGAATGACCATGTTTTTCCCCTGAAGGATTATACTCAGTTTTTCTGGGTAGGTGATTGTTGGTTGTAATCCTATCTCCTTTGCCTTCTGGAATATTATATTCCATGCCCTGTGGTCCCTTAATGTAGAAGCTGCTAAATCTTGTGTATCCTGATTGTGTTTCCATAGTATTTGAATTGTTTCTTTCTGGCTGCTTGTAATATTTTCTCCTTGACCTAGGAACTCTGGAATTTGGCTACAATATTCCTAGGAGTTTTCCTTTGGGGATCTCTTTCAGGAGGTGATTAGTAGATTCTTTCAATTTCTATTTTGCTCTCTGATTCTAAAATATCAAGGCAGTTTTCCTTAATAATTTCTTGAAAGATGATGTCTAGGCTCTTTTTTTGATCATGACTTTCAGATAGTCCAATAATTTTTAAATTCTCTCTCCTGGATCTATTTTCCAGGTCAGTTGTTTTTCCAATGAGATATTTCACATTGTTTTCTATTTTTTCATTCTTTTGGATTTGTTTTACAGTGTCTTGATTTCTGTCTCTCTCTCTCTCTCTTTTTTTTTTTGGCAATTGGGGTTAAGTGACTTGCCCAGGGTCACACAGCTAGTAAGTGTCAAGTGTTTGGTCTGAGGCCGGATTTGAACGCAGGTCCTCCTGACTTCAGGACTGGTGCTCTATCTACTGCGCCACCTAGCTGCCCCAGTATCTTGATTTCTCATAAAGTCACTAGCTTCCAATTGCTCATTCTAATTTTTAAGGAAGTATTTTTTAAAATAATTTCATTGCTTATTAAAGTACAACCTTAGGGTATGGTTTTACAGCAAGCAGTGTGTCATCTAAAGGAAAGGGAAGATTGGAGGAAGGATGTACATACCCCTTAGAAACTAAATATATTCCACTAGGGATGGAGAAAACTTCTTAACACTGAAGAAGTACATATCCTTCCTGTTAGAAAAAAAAAACCAAACAAATGGCACAAAATATTTTGAACTTTAAAGTGCTGCATTCAAACAATGGATTAGGCCACAGCTGCGTGGGTCATTAACACCAAACTTTACCAGAACTTAGTGAAAACAGATGATCATGGGTAAGAAGGTTACTTAAAGACTTCTGGCCTAGTTAATCACTACATTTTCTCTAGATGACCATCCTGGGCTTCAAAAAGCCAAGAAGTACAAAGTTGAAAGCCTGTCCTTTAAGATGACAAGGGTCTCCTGGAAGGTGTTGTGGACCACGTACTGTATAGCACATACTGTTTAATGCTTTTTCACATATTCTGATTCTGAGTTACATTATTAGCTCCCCCATTTTCTGCATACCTGGCTAACACATAAAACAGATAAAAAGGGATACCTGTTACCAGGTAAGAATGATCAAAGAAAACCTGAGGATCATGTAAGAAAGTATTTTCTTCAGTAAACTTTTGGATTTCCTTTTCCATTTGTCCAATTTTGCTTTTTAGGGCATTCTTCTCTTCATCGGCTTTTTGAACCTCTTTTGCCATTTGGGTTAGTCTATTTTTCAAGGTGTTATTTTCTTCAGTATTTTTTTGGGTCTCCTTCAGCAAGCTGTTGACTTATTTTCCATGATTTTCTTGCATCACTCTCATTTCTCTTCCCAGTTTTCTCTCTACTTTTCTTACTTGTTTCTGAAACTTCTTTTTGAGCTCTTCCGTGGCCTCAGACTGATTCATATTTTTCTTGGAGGCTTTGGATATAAGAGCTTTGACTTTGTTGTCTTCTCCTGGTTGTATGTTTTGATTTTCTTTCTTACCAAAGAAAGATTCTTTGGTCTGATCTTTTTTGTGCCTTTGTTGGTTCATGTTCCCAGCCAATTACTCGAGTTATAAACTCTTTGTTAAGGTAGGGGTCTGCTTCCAGTGTGGAGAATGTACTGTCCCAAGTTTCAGGGGTTTTGTGCAGCTGTTTTCAGAGATACTTCTAGGGACCTGTAAATTTTCAGTTCTTCCAAGGTGGTATGATAAGGGTGAGGTGTTTACTCCTTTCCTGGCCTGTGCTCTGGTCTATGAGTGTCCACAAGCACTCTTTTCTGTCTTGAAACTGTGAGGAGGATTTCCTCTCCACCACCACTACAAGCTCCACCACACCAACACTCCTCCTCGCCCCAGGACTACCACCCAGAACTGTGACCCAGATCCAAGCATGGGCACAGTAAGAGAATCCTGCACCAGCAGAGAGATCCCTGCAATCCCCCTCTGATCAGCCACTCAATTCCCCCTCAGTCTGTGGTCCAGAATCTCCAGAAGCAGCCGCCGCCCCAGGGCCATGTGTGGGGATTGAGGCTGGGACCCAGCTTCTCTCTCACGGAAGTCACAGACTTTCCCTACTGACCTTCTAAGTTGTCTTTGGCATTTGTGGGTTGAGAAGTCTGGAAACCACCACAGCTGCCTGCAATTCAATCCTCTGAGGCATGCTCCAGTTTCACTGAGATCTGTTTTGCCTATGCATCCATGCCAAACTGAGCTCTTCTCCCCGCCTGATGCAATATACCTTTCTGATCAACCATCCATGCTGTCTTGGGCTGTAAATTTGTTTCAGTCTGTCTTTTTGTGGGTTCTGCTGCTTTAGAATTTGTTTAGAGACACTTTTTACAGGTATTTGGAGGGGTTTAGGGGAAAGCTCAATCAAGTCACTGCTTTTACTCTGTAATCTTGGCTCTGCCCCCTGAGAGATACATTTTTAAGGAGGTAGTTTGTTACATGGAAAGATAGAGATGATATAACAAAGAAGCCTGAGCAACAAGTTGGACCCCAAAAGGCTGAAGATGGATAATGGTGAGGCCAAGCATTCTACAGGACAAACCAGGGACTTGACTTGAAATGGAAACTGCCAGCTTGGGATGGCCAATTATGGTGTCTAATGAATAAAGTTGTGCCTCTTGAATAATGTGAATATGATTGGAAAAAAAAAGGATTTGGTGAAGTCAAGTTGGTGAAATATTGTTGGATCAAAAGATAAAGTTTTGGAATCTCAGTGGAAGGTCCATACATCAAGGCAAGAAGCCTGAA
The DNA here is from genome assembly GCF_900497805.2 of Vombatus ursinus. Lineage (NCBI taxonomy): Eukaryota > Metazoa > Chordata > Mammalia > Diprotodontia > Vombatidae > Vombatus > Vombatus ursinus. The sequence goes on from NW_020948983.1 coordinate 12,339,676, forward strand.
ATTTTGATTGGCCGGTATTTGGATCTATTTTATAGGACTTATTTCCAGGAAAATAGGATGGTAGAAGAGATGTTTTTCTTACTTATCTTAAAAAATCTTCTTGTCTTTAAGATAAATGCCCCTAAATGAAGTAAGAATTGCTTGGTAGTATTCAAGATTAAAATCCATCACTCCTAAGTCTTTGGAACATTAGCTGTTTGTGCCTTTAAGATTAGCATACATTACTGTGTGAACATTTTTGGTGACAGAGTGAGATTATTAGCAGAATCACTTCATGTTTGTTGAATAGGTTGTTTAACCTCTTGTCAGAGATAGGATGAATCTGCAAAGGTCATATTGTCACTTCCTTTGCTTCTGACCTGGACTGACCCTCTTACTCTCAAATAGGGAATCTCTATTCTGTTTTCCCTCTCTTTACTTGTTTTATAACCTATACCCAACCTACCTTTCAAATCTTATTATATAATACTATCTATTGTGTCCACAGAACGTAAGATCCTTTTGCTTTATATGCCTAGTAGAGTACCTGGCCCATAGTAGATACTTAATAAATATTTATTGTTTGATATAAAAACAAGACTTTTAATGTAAAAATGTAAATGTAAATTTAATGTAAAGGAGGGAATGGAGGGAGGGAGGAAGAGAGAAAGGAAAGAAAATAAAGAACTAGGGTGTTAGGTAAATCGTCTATGAAAGACTTATGGAAAAGATGTGTGAGAAAGAATTGTATAGGAGGGGAAGGCAAGAAGGAATAGCCATCAGCACCAGTGGAAGAGGTGGTCACCCTGAAGAAATCCTGTATCTGTTGACAGTAAGAGCACAAGGAATCATTCTTGTCCAGCCTTTACCCATGAATTCATTTTTCATAACCACCTAAAATTGCTGTCCTAAAATACATAACCTCTATCCTGGCAACATCCCTGTTAATTATTTTGATTACTAATAAGTTGAATTCTTCTAATTGCTTTTAATTCCTTTCTGCTAGTGGAATGATCAGTCCCAAGATAACCATAAATCCTTAGTACTGGAAGAGACCATGGAGGTAATATTGTCAACCTCTTCTCCCATTTATGACTTCTTTATCCAACCTTCCTAAAAGTGGTCACCTGGCCTATGATTGAACATCTCCAGTCATGGGGACCTCACTACTATTTAATCAGCATTTATATCAATCACAAACCATCAAAAGCTTCTTTATTGCTTTTAAGAGTCCATTATGGTAACTTGCTTCTGTCCCTATATGCTGGAATTTGAAGGATTGTGCCTGCTATCTTAATCTCAGGGAACTCACAGATTGAGACTGTTGTCACTATTAGTTGTGATGAACTGAAGAGTAGGTGGGACAGTTTGAAGGAAAAGATAGAAAATTATAGTTATTGCCTTTTGTAGCACTTTGTATTTCTTTAATACTTATCTTGTTCATCTGGTCACCAATAACACCTTGGTGTTATTGTTGATTATTTATTCTCCTTTGCCTCCCACAACCAGTCAATTATTCTTCTGCACTATCTCTTGCATTCACTCTTCTAGGCTCTATTCCCATTGTCATCATCTTCATTATCCACTTAGACTTTTGCAATTACTTCCTGTCTTCCATTATCTAGTCTTTTTTTTCTCCAATCCATCTTTAAAACTGCTGCCAAATTAATCCTCTTTATCCATAGGTCTGATCACATTGCTCTTCTGAGCAAAACTTTTCAAATGACTCACCTCCCTGTTATACAAAGCCCTCTATAATTTGGCCTTATTTTACTTTTTCCTTCTTTTGTTAATTTTTTTTAATGAGCAATAAATATTTTCTCTCCTCATCTCCCCCTCAACCCTCCACTAACCTCCTCTACCCTTGCCATTCAAAAAAAGAAAAACAAAACTTTGGTTACAAATATGCATAGTCAAGCAAAACAGTCCCCCAGTGGCTGCATCCAAAAACATATATGCCTCATTCTGTACCATGACTCCATCATCACTCTGTCAGGAGGTAGTTAATAGTTTTTATCACTGGTCTTTTTGAATCGTGGTTGATCATTGTGTTGATCAGAGATCTTCCATGATTCCAAAATTTTCCATGATTCTACCAAGTAGATATCAGAATTTTTTCCTAGGCTCTCATATAGCACTTAGGTTATTATTTTTAAATACTTATCTTACCTTTTGTTTTTATCTCTTGGCTCTGGGGGTTTTCTTTGGCTGCCCCCTATGACTGGAATTCTCTTCTTCCTCAACACTGTCTACCAACTTCCCTAGCTTCTTTTAAATTCCAACTAAAATTCTATCTTATACAGGAAGCCATTATTAAACCCTCTTAATTATAATGTCTTCCTTCTGTTAATTATTTCCTATTTATTCTGTATATAGGTTGCTTTATATATATTTATTCGCATGTTGTCTATCCCATTAGATCCTCAAGCTCCTTGAGGGCAGACACTGTCTTTTGACTCTTTTGGTATCCCTAGCACTTAGCACAGGACCTGGTATATAGTAGGCACTTCATAAATGTGGATGGATGGATTGATTGTGTGTATGTGATGTTGACTGTACTAGATTGTAAATCTCCTAAGGTCAAAGGGTGTCTTATTTATCTTTACATTTTCCAGTGCTTTGCCATGCACATAGTCACTTGACAAATGTTTAAATAAATTGAACTTAACTGGAGAGACATGTGAAACAATTAGAGAACAATGCAATATAGGACAGTATGTTTAAAATGATATAGGAGAGAGATGGAGTGATACAGAAGTTCAAGGAACGGAAGAATCAGAAGGATCCGCATTAACCTGCTTGGACTTGTACCTTTGGGGCAAAAAAAAGGTATGGTGGGGGAAGGGAGGGGAGGGCTATATCTTTCTAAGTCTTTTTTCCTCAGGTGCCCCAAAGAATACATTTTTAGAAAATGCCTTCTTCTCTTCATTCTAGAAAGAGAGACGCACAGTTGTTTGCTCAGGAAGAATAGCTAACACCCATCAAACAATAGCCACAGCCAAGCCGGGTACATCGTGCTGTTGCATATTTATAGATGCAAATAAAGCCCCAGGGTCTCTGGCACTTGGCTCAGACATTTGAAGTCCAGGTATTAAGGAGGATTCTGGCAATTTCTGGTAGATTATTTTAGCCAAGAGGGAGAAGAAAAACTGAGCAAGTGGATGGATTGCCTTTCTTCATCATTTGAGCACAAACTGTCAGTGGTTCTGAAGAGGAGACTCTAATTTGCTTGGACCATTGGAAATGGGTGGTTCTAGAGATGGGGTTGTGAGGGAGGCAGTGAGTGGCCTTATGTATAGGTGAGCCCCTTGGACTAGAGAGCCAAGAGGCTTAAGAGTTACTTATGTGTTGGCTTCTCCAAGAGATCAAAAGTGTTGAATAAAGAAGGATCCACTTCTACAGATAAGGGGTATATAATGGCTTTCTCTGAACAACCTCCTAATCTTTTCCCAAGTCAGTCAGATTTATTATTTTGAATAGAGCTTCCAGTCACTTGTACATATCAAACACTTAATAACTATTGGTTAAATTGCATTAAATTGAATTGGGGTGCTAGTCTTTTTTACTGGGAAAGCAGTATGGTTCCACACTAGTTCCATAGCAAGATCTAACCTTTTTATTGAAAGACGTAAGAGTTGCTTCAGAAATTCAATAAAGTATTTGTTGTTATATAGTTGACAAAATGATTCAAAACCACCATTTAAATACACATGTATACACCTGTACCTATGCCTACGCACATACTACTCCTTTCTGCTCCCAAATTGAAGGTACAGATTTTATAACTACTTCTGCTGTTAGGCACCTTGGAAATTAACTCTTTCAGGTCTCTGAGGTGCTGTTTATCAAAGTTATTACAATAGCCTCTCCAGTGGCCTTCCTGCTAGGGGCTCTTGGCCTTCCACTCTATCAAAATTATTAGAGAGCTCATCCCCTTGAGAATTTTAAGGTAAGAATTGAATGAGTCCTTTCAAACAAATAGAATTGTGGAATGACTGAGCTGGAGGGGAAATTATAGATGACTGAGTCTAACCTATTCATACTACAGATAAGAAAACTGGGAGCCAGAAAGGCCTTGTTCAAGGTCAGCTTGGTGTAGTGGAAAAAGTCCTGACTTTGGAGTGGGAGTAGCTGGGTTCCATCTTGCTATGTGCTACCTCATGATCCTGGACAAATCACTCTACCTTCCTGAACCTCAGTTTCTCCGTAAAAGGAAAGGATCTGACCAGATGACCCTTGAGATCCCTTGTGGCTCTTAACCTAGGAGGCTATGAAGGCCAGGAAGCTAGTTGATACTAAAGTTAGGACTGTACCCCTGGTCTCCTAATTCTCAGTTCAGTTCTCTTTCTGCTATGCTATTGCTGCATTCCCAGTGGCAGAAGTCCCTAAACGGAATGGATTGCCTTGTGAGAGAGTAGGTTTTCCATCACTGGCGGTATTTCAACTGAGACTGGATTGTCAGGGATTCTGTAGCTACCTAGCTAGTTAGCTGGAGGATTTCTTAGGCACTTACTATATGCTAGGCACCATACTACTTACTGGTACAAACAAAACAAAAGATGGTCCCTAGTTTTAAGAAGCTTTCATTCTAACAGAGGAAGACAAACTATAAAGGGAAGTTATAAAAGAGAGTGGGTACCCACAAAGGCATAAGGTAGCTGGTATGGCACTGGAACAGACTGGAGAGTGAGCAGGAAGTGGAGGGTAAAGGGAATTCTTGCAATGGAGGAAAGGCTGTACCAGATGACATCCAAAGTCTGTCTCTTCCATTCTGAGATTATGGGCTTCTGTGCAGCAGAGTGTTTGCTCATAATATTATATTAGGTTCCCTCGATCTATAACCACATTCATTTCGCTGTTTATATTCCATATTTTAATAACAAGGAGCAAGTTCCATACTGTAGCATCTGGCAGCCAGCTTGTGCTGAGGATTCCTGTTTCAGGGTTCATGAAGCACTGAGCTTGGTACCAGTGAGGGTGTCTGGGGACAAGGCCAGGTAAAAAGTGGATGTGCTTCTAAAAGTAGCTACCTAATGAGGCCATGTGAAGTGATTTCTGCCAACCTGAGCTGGAGCCTGAGTGTTCCCTCTAATGGGTCTGAGAATACTGTGTGGTCAGACTGGTTAATACCAATCATTCACATTGCAATGTGCTCCAAAGCTAAGATTTCTCCTGCCCCCTCCCCCCCATTATTCCTTGCAATTGCAAAGCAAGGACAAAATTAATTAGCTGTGCACTTTCATTGCTGGTGGGCATGACCAATAGACAATTTCTATAGAGAGGTTAAAAAAATACTCCCATGGAAGAAAAAACTGCATAGAACAATTTTATCTCCTCAGATGGGCTATAGCCCTTAGGGTCTTAGAAGGTAAGTATAATTGTGAGTCAAAATTGCCATGGAGATGAAGATGCTTTCTCCAAATTCACCAAACACTGATATCATGATGTAGTGGTGTCTGTGAGAGTTTGTGGAAAATTCTTAGGAAGGAAGAGCAAAGATGCTGGGCAAGGGGTCAAGAGGTTGAGAATTCAGAATTCATCCACTATCTTGATGCCGTGACACTTTACAGAATTGAGCCCTTATGTTCCTCTGTTTCTCTCTACAGAGACACTGTTAGCTGTTGCTCAGAGCCACCATTGCATTTCCTATTGGAATGACAGAGTGAGGGCATTCCAAGTGGATAGCAGAGTTATGTAAGATCGCAGGATTTGGAAGGGTATTGATCATCTAGTGCAATTTTCATTTAAGGTAGATAGTTAAATCAAGTCTCAAGAAAGTCAAGGACCTTACTAAGGCAACACAGGTATCAAATAGTAGACATAAGACTCAAAACCAGGTCCTGTAACTCCTATTCCAGTACTCTTTGCCCCACCCCTCCCTGCCCCATAGCACTACACTACACTTTGACTTAGGGGTCACACATACCCTACTGAGAGAATTTTGCCTTGGGTTTTGATTGGTGAAGGAAGAAACAGTTTTTTGCACGGATGATGACCACAGAGGTATAGGATGCTCCTCTCACTAATCTGTCCCATCCTAGGTGGTGAAAATGTTCCTGCCAAGAATGTTTTGTTTTAAGAGGAATGTGCATCCAATAGGAACCAGTTTGAGAAATGGGTAACCCCACCTATATATTACCTGCAAATGGGCAGCCACTGCCCTACCACCTTCCTCCTTTGGTATACTGAAAGGACTAGTCCATCTTATTTTGACTAACTGAAGTTTAGTGTTTCACAGGAGGCATAGTAAAGAGCTGAGGTCTCTGTGGAGATCACTGCATCATGGAGGCAATGGAATCTGTGTGTAGTCCAACAGTGAACCACTTATTCTTTTTCCATGTCTCTGTGTTAACCCCAGTGCCCAATGTACAGTTGAGAGGACAGAAGAGGAATGATAGTTAGCAAAGAACCATTACAGAAGGAGAGAAAAAAAAATAAATGATGCCTGCTTTGCCTTTAATTCTTCTTCCTTTTCTCTGACCCTTAATTTGGGCGCTGAGTCTCCCTATTAACTGTATAAATTGGATTAATGACTTGATATCAGCAGAGGACATAAAATACTGAGAGGATAGCTTCGGAAAGATGACACATTGTTATTAGTGGGAAGGGGTGGAAGTATTTAGCATTTATATAGTACTTCATTTGCAGTGTTAGTTCTGATCTGTTATTCACACACCCATTATAATCTTAATGGTCATTTTGTGCTCTCTCGTTTGTCAGGCTGTATGTATTTATAACATTTAAATGTTTGTAATACTAAGTGAAATTAATACTCATGAAGTATTCAGCTGCCAGCCCTGGTGGTTTCGTGTTTAATTTATTCATAGAATAGTTACCTCATATGCTAAGGAATCTGGGCTTCTCCCATACTTCAATAGGTTGGGATGGGTCTCTAGAGCCTTTGTTGAAGGTCCCTGTGAACACTAGAAGTATCTGTTAAGAACCGGAAAGGACCTTAGAGATCCTCTGCTTCAACCCCCTCATTTTTCCAATGAGGAAATGGAGGGACCTAGAGTCCTAGTGCCTTATATTGGTGGCAGCTGTGATGAAGTTTTTGAAACCCTTGTGCCAGTTGATGGGAGCAAAATATCTGGGGCCCAAGGGTGAAAGAGTGACTGCTTCTGGGGAAGTTCTCTGAGCCTGCATATAATCTCTTGCCTGATCTTATTCATGTCTGTCCTCACACTGAATTTATAGATGCTAGCCTTTGCATATTCTAAGTAATGCCATTTCCTTCTTAGAGATCTGACACATTTTCTGCCAGCTCCTGAGTCCTATACTCCTTTAGAATGTAGATGGTAGAGTCAACATTACCCTAGATCAGAGGGGTTCCTAAACTGGTGTTGATAGATAGATTTTGTAAGGGGGAATCTGTGAACTTAAATATTTTGATAACTATGTCAATATAATTGGTATCCTTTGTAATCTGGTATATTTTATATCATTCATTTAAAAACATTCTGGGAAGTGGTCTATAGGTTTCATTAGACAAAAAAAGATTAAAAACTTCCGCTCCAGATCCTATATTTTTAGGATCCTCAATTATTGGAGTGCTTATGTTGACTCTATGCCATCTGATAATGGGAAATACACTCCTTTTTGTGTGTTTCAGATGTTCTCCCAGCTGTGTCTGCTCTTCTACCAAAGCTTTGCAATTCCGGAGGAACCCTCATTAATTTGAAAAAACAGGTTTCCATAGTTTATATTTTTTCATGGGTCAACTTAGATGTCTCATTAAGCTACTATAGCTTGAGGCTGAATGCAAAAAAAGTGAGAGAGCGTGTGTGTGTGTGTGTGTGTGTGTGTGTGTGTGAGTGTGAGTGAGAGAGACAGAGACAGAGAGACAGAGAGAAAGATGAACTTTCCTCTCTAAAACAATCTGCCTATCCCTGAATTTGGTCCTAGGATGTGAGTTTCCCATGCATGCTGACATTTTGGAATTTTCACTGGAAGGGAATCCAATGATCACTTAGTTTCCTTCCCATTTCATTTTGTAGATTAAGAAACTGAGGTCCAGAGAGGGAAGCTAATTTCTGAAGGTCCCAAAGATAGTGACAGAGTGTGGTTCTCCTTATTCCCTGTGCATAGCTCTTTCCACTACACTATGTTCACAGCTTCTGTGGGTTTACTGTTTAGGGTAAGGCTAGTGCTGTTTTGTTTTGATGAAACCCCTAGCAGCCCACTGAATAATCACATAATCAGCTTTGGGTGTGATGTTATTTTTTGAATCCATTTGCAAAAATGAGACAATGTCTGGTTATTGACATTCTTAAAGAACATGAAACTCTTTGAGAGTTTGGGTTTTGAGAGTTTGCCGAGTAGGAGAAAAATATTTTTCTGAAAATCCACAAAATTAATCTTTGTCAACCTCTAATTTACCTTTCTGTGTCTTTGTGTCTTTTTTTCTTCACTCTGCGCTCCTAAGCACCTTCTGTCCTCATATTGTCCTGAGCCAATTCTGTGAGAGAACAAAGATCTGATTAATTAATTTGCACCAAAGTTCTAATGGCTTAATATGCTTCTTAGGAGGGTTTGTCTTTTCCAAAAAGACATCTATAGAGGGCAGTACCCTTTGGATCCAAATGAATCTGTCATGAAAAAACCTTGAAGGAGGAAATGGTTTTGGAACTGAGATACTTCCTGATGTTCCTTCCATCACACTATGGGACTTATAAAGTCAGCCTTTAGGGCCGAAGAGCAGCTCCCTCATAAGGAAAGTGTAGTTCCTACAAATGGTTCCTCCACTCATCTCAAAGCAATATGCATCTTTTCTCAGCCTCTATCATATTTGTTATTTTTGCCATTATTGTTATTTTTGTCATCCCTTTCCTTAGATGCCAAGCACCTTGGGGCCTGACCATGTCTTACTTGGTTCTGAATCCCCACACTTCCAGGACCCAACACTGTGTTCAATGCAAAATAGGGGTTCAGTAAATATCTAATTGAATTTCCAGCCCCACCCTTCTTTTTATATGAGCTATGAGGGGCTCTGATTTTTCAGTCTCACCTCCTGTTGCCTGTTTATGTTTCAGCAAAACTCTGCTGCTTGAACCCCCTCAGGTATGCTCCATGTTTTCCCAACTCTTCAGCTTTGTTTGACATTCTCTTCCAGCTTGAGACCCATGATCCCATAATCCTTTGCCTGTACTATACCTGCCCTTAAGTCCAAATGACTTTTCTGCCATAGCCACATCCCAGTACAAATGCTGCCTCTTCCATTAAGTTCTACCTGATAACACCCCTTCCCCTCAAGAAATGAAAGTGATGTCAGCATCTTCTTAATTCCTGTAGCCCTCTGTCCAGTTCTTATGTAATGATGTTTGAACTTGTATTATTATTTTTTTGGTGCATGATTTATTTGAATTGACTGTAAGTTCCTTGGATAGGGACCTTCTCTTATTTGTTTTTATGTCTCCCTCAGTGTGTAACAGAGGTCTTGAATTCATCCACTCACCCATTCATTTAATAAGCTTTTTTAAAGTGCCTACTATGTGTATGACACATTGTTGTTGTTCAGTCATTCAGCAGTGTCCAACTCTTCTTGACCTCATGGACCATAGCCCACTAATGCTGTCTAATGGATTTTCTTGGAAAAGATATTAGAGTGGTTTGTCATTTCCTACTTTAATGGATTAAGGCAAATAGAGGTTAAGTGACTTGCCTGGGGTCACACAACTATTAAATGTTTGAGGCTGGATTTGAACCCAGGTCTTCCTGACTTTAGGCCCTGCACTCTATCTGCTGCATCCTAGCTGCATCCTAGGCAAATAGAGGTTAACAGACTTACTCAAGGTCACACAGCTAGTAAGTGTCTGAGGCTGGATTTGAACTTAGGTCTTCCTGACTCCAGGCACAGTTCTCAAACCACTGATCCACCAAGCTGCCTCATATGACATATAATAGGCACTTAATAAAGTACTTTCACATAGAAGGTACTTAATAAAGGCTTGCTGAATGGAATTGATGTGTGGTACCCAAGTGTGTGGGGTGTTTGTGACCCCCAAAATAATCAAATCAGAGACTCTTTCTTAAGAAAGACAAAAAGGAGTTTTATTGCTTTCTCATGAGAAAGGACACACCCAGCATTCGCTCAAGATGGCTCCAGCCAGGGTGTGTGTCTGAGTGTTTTGTAAAGCAGAATATATAGACCCTATCCGCAATGTCTCCGCCTTAACCCCCTTTCCCTCAACCCATTGGCTGGGTGTATTATGGGCACAATCTATTCGCGGAATTCTAACTTCTATGGAAGTTTGAAATAAGTTAGAGAGGAGTGGTCTCTTTGCACAACCAGAACATCTGGTTTAGCCACATGGAACATCCGGTTTAGCCAGAATGTACTGCAAGGCATCTGGGTGCAGTCTCACAATAGTCATAAGTATGAAAAGTAACTGAGGTTGGGGTTAGTTCATTCCCCTGAGGGGGCTTCACCCTATATTATCCCATTCACTCCCTTATCTTGTTTACATATTTGTGTAAGCCAATAAACCAAGAAATCAATTAATCAATAACCTAATCTCCCCTTGTCCTGTTTTTTTTATCAATTCTGTGGGAACCAAACTGTTAGCATTCCTCACACAAGCATCCATATTTGGAAGCAGACTGACAACGCCAGTAAGCCCTTGGGAAGATAGTTTTTTTTTTCTTAAGCATTAAGCATGCTTGGCTTTTCTTGGCATTTACTACATGGGGGAAGGATTAGACAAATAGTTTTCTGAATCTAAAAGCTATAGAACTCTTCATCATTTGCGTCTGTGAGTTGACAACTACTGCTACAAACATCCCTCCTAGTGGCCTTCCTGGTTTGGTTATTATACTCCTCAGTTTACTTTGAGGCTTGTCTATGTAGTACTGTCTGGGCATCTCCTAAAGCATTTGAATAACCCCATGCTTTTACTTTTGTTTCCCTTTCCTACATGTAAAGTAAGAATGGAGTTCTGTGCCGCTGTATAATGTCCACATGACTATTGGATTCTGCCTCAAGAGGCAACTATATTGTAAGGTCAGAAACTCACAGAGAGGAGAGAGCATCTCCATTCCATTTCTAATTTGAATGGTGAGGATTGTAAAAGTCTTGCTCTTTTCCACTGTAGAATGCCACTTGGGAAGGTGTGTCACTTTTAGAGTCACTCCAGCTTAGTACTTCAAAGAGCTATGGTTTTGTAGCATTGAGTCAAATTTAATAGGTTTTTCCCTGACAGATTTAAAGTCCATCAAGTTTTGAGGAAAGATCATCTGAAGGGCCCGAAGATTAACTGATTTGTCTGTCTGCAAAGGAAGGCAAGTGAAAAATTTGAGGAGAGGGGTCTCCAGCAGTTTGGAAGTCATAAATCTGTCACCTAACCTGACTCTTCAATGTACATAAAATTAGGCAAGTTTCTCTTTTTTTCTTAATGTCACTTTGAATTATGCACTCTGCATTATAGATATGTCAACTGTTCCACGGCTGGTGTTCTAGGCTTGGGAAAAGCCATCTATTGGATTAATTTCCATGTCCCTGTGCATCTGATTCAGTGCTTAGTGTGACACATATGCAGACACCAGGTTAAAAAAATAATCAGCAATAGATAAGTGCAAACCACTTTCCATTATGCCCAATGAAATATAATTGGTACTATTGACAAAGTGTGGGACTGAATCAATTTTCCTGTCCAGATGAAAACCTATATGACACCTTTTATTTTTTGCCATCCCAACTTGTTATAGAAAGTTCTATAAGGAAAAAAAAAACCACAGTATCTTAATTAAAAATGACTTATTTGCATCCCTGCTGATACTTTGGAATATGAAACATGCAGATGGTGAAAGAGTGTGGGACTAACACTGAGAGAATTGACTTCTAGTCCCTCAGTTTTCTCATCTTAAAAGGAGGGGCTGAACCAAATAATGTTTCAAGTCTCTTCCAGCACTAGGATTTTGTGGTCCTTTGATTCTTCTTAAAGACAAGATTCCTTAGAAAGGAAATAGGTATGTACTGAGCTGGCCTGGATGCACAGATGGTTTAGATCTCTGAAAAAGTAAAAGTCTGGCCTGAAAATCCAAATCCGTTACAGTTGCTTGTATGGCATTCTAACCATTTTCGAATCAATAGTCTGACTCTCGGGGGTTACTTTCTCTACTATGACCTTACTCTCCTCTGTTGCAGTTAAGCTTCCTTTGATGTTTTGTCTTCTCTCATTAGAATTTAAGCTTCTTGAAGGCAGGCATTGTTTTTCTTTCTGCTTAAATTTGTATTCCCAGCGCTTAGCACATAGTAAGCACTTAATAAATGCTTGTTAACCTTATTAAAATGTACTGTGGGCCTTCAGGAAAAACAAACCGATTAGTACATTCCTAGCTTCAGTTTTGAAAGTAGTATAACATTTTTCTCCTTAGGCCTGCTCTCCTTCCTGTCTCTTCATCCTGATCCAAAATTCATCCTTTTCTGTCTATTGAATGCTTTCTCTTATGACCCTGAAATAAATGTTTTATATCCATCAGTATAGTAAATATCCTCAGACTATGATGACTTTCCAAAAAATAAACATCAGAGTCTATTCTGGAGCTCAGTTCAATTTGACTCAACAAACATAGAGCACCTACTTTGTGTTAGACACTGTGCTAGGGGCTGGAAAAAATAATTGAAAACCATGCTTTAGTTAAAAAAAATATAAAAAAGAATTATTTTCTTAATTCAATAATTCAATACATATTTGCTAAATGTTTACAATATGAAAGGTCTGAATGTGATGGAGGAGGATTTCAACAAGACATAAAGTAATAGCAGGATAGCAATGAGGGCCCCTCTCAGGTTAGGCCTGAATTGTTAGTGGATTAAGCAATATATACAGCTCATGATTTTCTCTACGGTCAGGGACTAGAGGAAGCAGGGTTACCAAGAGTTGGGCTTTCATATAGTAAGATGGTAGAAATTCATGGAGAAAGGGATCCTAGGGTAGAAGTGAGCACCTTGTCAAAATGACCAACCATAGGCCCAGCCTGGGCAGCAAGGCTAGGGAAACTAGAGTGTGGGTATTACTGTCAAGCTGCATTAGGATCGGCTGAAGGAACCTAGTGATGTGTATACAGAAGAAAAAAGGAGTCTTAGGAGAGACATGACCACTAGCTTCAAATACTTAGTGGGTTGTCACGGTGATGAGCAATTAAACCTGCTCTACTTGGTATCAGAAAATAGAGTTTTGACCAATGGATATAAAGTACAAGGAAGCAGATAATTAGAGCTCATCCAAAAGTGGAATGAGCTGCCTTAGGTGGTAGCAATGTGGGTGGTAGTGAATTCACTGTTACTGAAAGTCTTCAAGTAGAGAATGGATAATTTTGTCAAAAATATTGTAGAGGAAAAATAGCAGAATCAGAGTTTGAGAGTTGGGTGGGACTCTGGAAGTCATTTAGTTCAACTCCTCATTTTACAGATGAGGAAAATAAGACCAGGAGAGATTAAGTGTCTTGCCCAAGATCACACAGCCAAAAAAAAAAAAAATAATCAAGGAAGAATTTGAATCTAGATCTTTTGACTCCAAAGCCCATTGATCTTTTCACTGTATCACAATGTCTTTCATGCTTTGCATAGAGATTAGATGAGATGACCTTTACAGATCCTTTCCCCTCAAAGATTCTATGTTAGTGGGAATAAGTAGGAGGTAAGGGGTTTGGCAGTAATGATGTGGATGGTAATGATGCTGATTTCAGGAACTGGCATTCAAGGATTACTAGAATGTAATCCTATTCTGATCCAGCTTGGAAAGGGAATAAAGTGAAGCAACAACCCTGGAAATATTTACTGCTAGGCTTCTGGGAAATTATTATATGCATAGCATAGGATTTAATTCCTATTGCACTTTTTCCTGTCCACTATTAACCATTTCTGGAGTTCTCTGATTGCTACATGTGTGTAAGTCATGTCTTTGTCATTTGAAAGGGATCATAGATAGGTCATGGATTAATAACTGGAAGGGGTACTAGTCACCTAGTCCAGAGGTGCTTAACCTTTTTGTGTCATGGACCCCTTTGGCAGGTTGGTGAAACCTGTGGACCCCTTCTCAGAATGGTTATTGTTGTTCAGTTGTTTCAGTTGTATCTGACTCTTGTGACCCCACTTGGGGTTTTCTTGGCAAAGATACTGGAGTAGTTTGCTATTTCCTTTTCCAATTCATTTTACAGATAAAGAAACTGAGGCAAACAGGGTTAAGTGACTTTCCCATGGTTGCACAGTAAGTGTCTAAGGTTGGATTTGAACTCAGATCTTCCTGACTACAGGCCTAGTGCTCTATCAACTATACCACCTTCTTACAAGAATTTTCTTCAATAATTGAAGGAAATGCTGAATTTCAGTTAGAGGTTAATGAAAATAATGATGAATTTTTTCCCATCCAAGTTCCTCGAAATCTATTTAAGGACCTGTTAGGAATCTTTGGACCCCACATTTGAACCCCTGATTTAGTATAAACCCTACATTTTATATAGGATGAAACTGAGGTCCATTGAGGCTAAGTGATTTGCCCAAGGTCACAAAGGTATTTGGGATGTGAATCCAACTTCTTTGACTCCAAATCTAGCATTCTTTCCACTGTACTATACTGTCTCCTCAAAGATAGGGGTCTCATCTCTATTTCTCTTGACTCCTCCATGGAACCAAGTTTAGTAATGATGATGTAGGATGTGCTCAAATATTTGCTGGATGATTGATCTGTATGCCCTATTTTTCACATTTTATTGACAATCAAAGACCAAATGGAATTACATCATTCTCCTCTGATCAGTTCCAGGATAAGTTTCCCAGGGCAGAAAGCCTAAGCACTGTATATCTTGAGCTTTGAGCCACAAGAAGATGACCAACTGGAAATAACAGTGCATTTATCTGCCTAAGTAGGGTTATTCTGAAGCACCTGGCAGTGACTACTTTTGGAAATAGGAAACAGGATTGTGTGACCCCTTGGTCTGTTCTGTTCTGGTGAGAAATTTGCTTTAGGCTGTTTGACAAGAATATAAAAGATTTGGCTCTCCCTAAGTCTCCTTCTTCCTGGACTGATATAAACAGAACATGAGGTAGCTAAAGAAACTGGCATCTGCCGCTTCCCACATTTGAATCTGGCCCTAATAAACCTGTTCAATGGAAGGATCTTGAAAATAGCTCCTACTATTATTGGCTACATTAAACAGTGCAATGCTTCCCCCCCCCCCCATCTACTCTTCCCCAGCAAACTAAACTGAACAATGCACTCTGCAGTTCTTATGGAAATGTCCAAAGATGAGTGGAGTGTTTCCACTCACTCTACCACTCCACCTCAGGGATAGATAACGGGGTTACCTGAAGACAAGCATCCTACATAACTGATGCCCTTATTCATTTGGAACCTTTCAAGGATCTCTATAGACATCTGCCCTGCCCTCCCTAGACTTCAGCCCTGTTTGGTTGGGGCTTCTTTCTACTTAAGTACATTGCAACAGCTTCCCCCAAATTTTTTCATTTCAAACTGCCAAGTCAGTAAGAGACATTAGGAAAAAATGGAAAGTAGGGGATCAGTACTTTAGTACTCATGACTGTCTTTTTCAGTACCCTCCATTAGTTCCTGCTCCTAAGAATATTTTGGGCTCTGAATTGTTGCTTCCTTCACTCACCTCCATTAAAAATGACCTGCTGGGTCACATTCCCTTAGGATTTTTCTAGGTGACTAGTTGGCTAATAAACTAAATTGAATTCAAGTGTTAATGAATGCTAATACCTAAAATATACCATGTTGAAGAAACTGGGGATATTTAGCTTAGAAAAGGGCAGCTAGGTGCAGTGGATAGAGTGCCAGGCCTGATGTCATGACAACTTATTTTCCTGATTTCAAATCTGGCCCCAGATACATTTACTAGCTCTGTGGCCTTGGGAAAGTCATTTAACCCTGTTTACCTCACTTTTCTCCTCTGTAAAATGAGCTGGAGAAGGAAATGGCAAATCATTCCACTATCTCTGCCAAGAAAACCCCAAATGGGGTCACAAGAGTCAGATATGATTGAACAACAAGATGTGTGGTAAGATGGAGAAGGAGCATAGGGGGGGACTCATCAAACAACCTAGATTTTTACAAAATATATACAAAAGATGGAAATGAAGACAAATAAATTAAGAATCTACTAAAGTGGAATGGTCTTATGAAAATAATGCCAATAATTCTAAAGCTTAGACTAAACTGAGGCTTGTGATGAATACCAAAGATAAAAAAGGATTTTTAAAAAGTGTTTGGGGGCAAGAATGAGATGAAAGAAGGCATAGAATAATAGAATTCAGGGTTGAAGAAGACATTAGTGGATATTTAGCCAAAAAATCCCCTTTAGTGTGTACCTGATAAATAGTTCTCCAGGCTTTGACTGAAGAGCTCCACTGAAGCAAAACTTCATTCGTGACTTTCCAAGGCAGCCTGTTGTACTTTGGGAATAGCTTTCATTGTTACAAACATTTTCCTTATAAATGAGCCTAAATTTATCTCTTTGCTTTGTTGTTGAGCCATTTCTTTTTTAGTCTCATCTGACTCTTTGTGATGCCATTTGGTGTTTTCTTGGTAAAGATACTGGATTGTTTTGCCATTTCCTTCTCCAGCTCATTTTACAGAGGAGGAAAGTGAGGCAAACAGGGTTAAGTGACTTGCCCAAGGTCATACAGCTAGTAAAAGTCTGAAGCCAGATTTGAACTCAAGAAAAAGAGTCATCCTGACTCCAGACCTGACACTCTATTCACTGTGCCACCTAGCTTCCCCAAGCTACTTCCTTTGCTCTTTGCTACTTCTACACATTGACCTGAGAAGAATACGTTTAACCTTTCTTTCACGTGATAGCCCTTCACATACTTGAAGACAGCTACCATGTTCCCTTGTAAATCTCTTTTTCAGGATAAAAATTCCCAGTTACTTCATCTGATCCTCATATGACATTGTTTTTAGGGCTTTTATCATCTTCCTTTCCTCTCATTGGATACTTTCAAACTTAACAGTGTCCTTGCCAAAGTGTTGCTCAGTTTTCACACAAATAAAGTCAGATCTAAATAATTGGAAAAACATTAGTTGCTCGTGGGTAGGCTGAGCTAATATAATAAAAATGACAATTCTACCTAAGTTAATTTACTTATTGAGTGCTCTACCAATTACACTACCAAAAATTATTTTGGTAGAACTAGAAAAAATAATAACAAAATTCATCTGGAAGAATCAAAGTTCCAGAATATCAAGGGAATTAATGAAAAGAAATGCAAGGGAAGGTGGGCTAGCTGTACCAAATCTTAAATTGTATTATAAAGCAGCAATCAAATCTACTTCGTACTGGCTAGGAAATAGAGTGGTGGATTAGTGGAATAGGTTAGGTACACAAGACACAGTAGTCAATGATTACAGTAATCTACTGTTTGAAACTCCAGTTTCTGGGATAAGCACTCACTATTTAACAAAAACTGCTAGAAAAACTTGAAAGTAGTATGGCAGAAACTAGGTATAGACCAACATCTTACACTGTATACCAAGATAAAGTCAAAATGAGTACACGATTTAGATATAAAGACTGATACTTTTAGCAAATTAGGAGAGCAAGGAATAGTTTACATGTCAAATTTATGGAGAATGGAAGGTTTTATGACCAAACAAGAGATAGAGAACATGATGAAATGCAAAATGGATAATTTTGATTGCATTGAATTGAAAAGCTTTTGCATGAACAAAGCCAGTGCAACCAAGGTTAGAAGAGAAGTGGAAAGCTGGGAAATATTTTTACAACTAGTGTCTCTGATAAAGGTCTCATTTCTAAAATATATAGAAAACTGAGTTAAATTTATAAGAATACAAGTCATTCCTCAATTGATAAATGGTCAAAGGATATGAACAGGCAGTTTTCAGATGAAGAAATTAAAGCTATCTATAGTAATATGCAAAAATGCTCTAAATCATGATTGATTAGAGAAATGCAAATCAAATGACTCTGAGGTACCACATCAGACCTGTCAGGTTGGCTAACATGACAAAACAGGAAAATGATAAATGTTGGAGAGGATGTGGGAAAATTGGAACACTAATGTATTGTTGGTGGAGTTGTGAAATGATCCAACCATTTTGGAGAGCAATTTGGAACTATGCCCAAAGGGCAATCAAACTGTGCATACCCTTTGACCCAGAAATAGCACTTCTAGGTCTCTGTATCCCAAAGAGATCATACAAATGGGAAAAGGACCCACATGTACAAAAATATTTGTAGCAGCTCTTTTTGTGGTGGTCAATAATTGGGAATTGAGGGGATGCCCATCAATTGGGGAATGGCTGAACAAGTTGTGGTATATGAATATATTGGAATACTATTGTTCCATGAGAAATGAGTAGATGGACTTCAGAAAAACCTAGAAAGACTCATATGAACTGATGCTGAGTGAAGTGAGCAGAACTAGGAGAACATTGCACATAGTAATAGCTACATTGTACGATGACTGACTTTGATAGACTTAGCTCTCCTCAGCAATGCAAAGATCTTAGACAACTCCAAAAAACTCATGATGGAAAATACTAAACATCCAGAAAAAGAACTACGGAGTCTGAATGCAGATTGAAGCATACTTATTTGTTCTCTCTCTCTTTCTCTCTCTCTCTCTGTTTCTTCTTTCTTGTGTTTCTCCCATTGATTCTAATTCTTCTTTACAACATGAATAATGTGAAAATATGCTTAATATGAATGTATATGTATAGGCTATATCAGATTGAATGCCATCTTGGGGAGGGAGGAGAAGAAAGTTTAGAACTCGAAATATTATAGAAGTGAATGTTGAAAACTAAAAAGAAATAAATTAATCTTAAAAAAAGTGTTGCTCGGAATTGAAGGTGGCATTCCATATGAGGTCTAGCCAGAGTTGAGTGCATTGAGACTATATGCTCCTTATTCCTAGATGGTACTCTTCTCTTAATGCAGCTTAATACATTAATTATTTTTATAGCTACATCTCACTGTTGCTAATATTGATCTTGCAATCCACTGAAATTCCTAGATTTTTTTCCCTAATAAGCACTATCCAGCCATATCTTTCCTAAGTTGTACTTGTAAAGTTGATTTTTTTAATTCAAGAGTAAGATTTTATGGTTATCTCTGTTAAATTTCATTTCATTCTATTAGGCCCAATGTTCTAGCTAAGATTTTTTTAAACCCTAACTCTGTCATCCAACATCTGTTTTGTGTCACTTCCAAATTTGATAAGCTAGTCATCCAAGTTATTGAGAAAAGTATTTAATAAGCTCATTTTTGGCTCACTCTTTAGTCAGAACTACGTCCACATCAGCTGCCTTAGCTTACTAAGGCTAATTCCTCCCTGAGGTTGACTCAATGATTCATTAGTTCTGCCTGTGACCACCACACCATGAAAAGGCATAGTCACTCTGCTCACTGCTCTCCCAGCTCATTCTCCTGCTTGCCGAAACCTCCCCACCAATTGCTCTGCCTCTTTCACTTCACACCTCTCCAGCTCCCCTATAAGTTTTACTGTCAGCCTTAATAGAAAGTAAGTTCCTTGAAAGTAGGAACTATCTTGTTCTTTTGTTCTTGTATCCTGGCCCTGAGTAAGTACTTAAAAACTAATCTTCCCTTCCCTCTTCCTTTCCCTAAACTCAAGCCTTGCCTTGCCTTGCCTACCCTCTCTTATCATCTATCTATCTATCTATCTCTATCTATCTATCTATCTATCTATCTATCTATCTATCTATCTATCT
>NW_020948983.1:12359376-12426422 GCF_900497805.2 Vombatus ursinus
TCTATCTATCTATCTATCTATCTATCTATCTATCTATCTATCTATCTATCTATCTATCTATCTATCTATCTATCTATCCATCCCCAGTATAGAGACTTGGGGACATTTAATGAGAGACACTTCACATGTTGATGTTAATCTTTACTTGCTACAGACATTTTTCACTTTAAATTCGCATTGTGCAGATGCTATTTTAGGTAAAGAATTCTGAAAGAAATCATCATTCCCAAATGAACAAATAAACAAACAAATGAACCAAAAAAAAAAAACCAAGCCTAAAACAAAAACAAAAACCAAAAACAAACTGCTATGTTAACTTTACAGTACTGCGCTCTCTCTCTGCTCCTGCCCCTCTACTTGGTGCTCCCCCTATATGCCTTTCCCCCCTAAAAAAAACCCCTCCAAATGAAAGCAGAAGAAAGGACATGCAACTGTGAATCCCCTGGCTTGGCTATAGACCTCCAGTGCCGAGCCCGGCACTGCCCACACACACTGTCCCTTCCATCTGTTGGTGCTTAGTACAACGTGTCATCTCTGTCCCTGCATGTCCACCATCCTCTCTTGTCCGTGTCCCTGTCAGACCCTCAGATGTCTGATCCCCCTCTATTCTCCTGCTTGTTTGTCCCTTGTGCTCAAGTGGCCCCCATCCTGCCTTCCTCCCTCCCTTCCTCAAGTGTGGGCAAATTCGAATTATGTGTGTAGGTCCACTTAGGTAAAGGGAGAACTGTTTGTACTCTGGCTTTGTCTATACAGCTAGTTCTTTCCAAATCTAGCCAATTGTACCATCTTGTAACCTTCCTCTCTCTATTTTGTCTGTAAGAATAGAATTGGAGACCTTTATCAATGCTTCGATAAAAAAATCTAGGTAAACTATATCCCCAATATCTCCATCTATTCTTTTAGTGACTCTTGCAAAAAAAAAAAAAGTAAAAGAAAAAAGTAAATAAAGTTAATCTGGATTGACCTGTTGTTCTTCACTGAGCCATAGTGGCTCTTTTCATGGTAGGAGTTAATAGAAAGAAAATGCAAACAGGTAACATTTCTTTAGTGGTTTAAATTAATAAAAAATTGTGTGTATGTAGTATATAATTGAAAATATGTATATATATAAATGTATGTATATATAAGTGTATATATGGATGTATGTAGTATCTCTCACAGTGATGATTGAGAAATTTTTCACTTTTTATTTTACTTTTCTTTTTCTCCTAAGGAAGTGGCAGCTACCCACATACCCATATAGAGATAAATGAAAGTGGCAGTAGCACAGAGAGTATCAGCTGATGAGGGGAATAGAGGGTAGATGAGTATCCACTTTGTAGATTCAAAGTATGTTAATGAAAAGCAATAGTGGTACGTGAAGCTTTTTGTCTGATTGGTTTGAGGAAAGTCTAGAGGGTAGTGTTAGTTAGTTCAAGCCCCGCCTCAACACTCACATGGACTCATTTATATCTGAGCATTGTGTATAACAAATGGAACCTACTTTTTTGTCTAGTTCACTTCCTTTTCTTTCATATAGCCTTAAACCCTTATAACCTGAGACCTAAAGATGTTTCATGATATAGTCGGATTCTAAAAAAGTTCTTTCCCTCCCCCCTTTTTATCAATTTATTTTGATTTGTCAACAATCACTTCCATAAGCTTTTGAGTTTTAAAATTTTCTCCCCCTCCTTCCCTCCTTTCCACCCCAAGACGGCTCACGATCTGATATAGGTTATACGTATACATTCCTATTAAACATATTTTCACGTTAATGATCTTGTAAGGAAGAATTAGAACCAATAGGAGGAACCATCAGAAAGAGAAAACAAAACAAAACAGAAGAAGAAAATAGCAAATAATATGCTTTGATCTGCATTCAAACTTCATAGTTCTTTGGATGTGGATAGCATTTTTTACCACGAGACTTTTGGAGATGTCTTAGATCTGCATTGCTGAGGAGGGGTACATCTATCAACGTTAGTCATCGCACAATGTGGCTGTTACTATGTACCACGTTCTCCTGGTTCTGCTCACTTCACTCAGCATCAGTCCGTATAAGTCTTTCCAGGTTTTTCTGAAGTCTGCCTCCTCATCATTTCTTATAGCACAGTAGTATTCCATCACATTCATATACTACAACTTGTTCAGCCATTCCCCAATTGATGAGCATTCCCTTGATTTTCAATTCTTTGCCACTCCAAAAAGAGCTGCTATAAATATTTTTGTACATGTGGGTCCTTTTCCCAATTGTATTATCTCTTTGGGATAGAGCCCTAGAAGTGCTATTGCTGGGTCAAAGGGTATGCATAAAAAAGTTTTTAAAAACTAGATGGTCATTCAAATATAAGATTAAGTTTAATTAAAAACTCTGTCCTTGTTAAGAGTTTTTGGTTTTGACCTGCTTCTACCTCTGATGCCATCTCTCAGACATATTCTAGATCCTTACCCTGGGTATTATCATCAGTTCTTGATCACAATAAGTTTGTTGTACTTCACCATGCTTCTGATCTCCATCTCATAGTGGGGATTTTTGCTAGTCATCTTCATTTTCGTCAAGCATTGAAGAATTTAATCAGCACCATGAACATTGCTCAATTACAGACCCCATTCTGGATCATTCTCAAGCTAGAATCCTAATGGACCAATACAAAAAAAAATGATCTTTAGAATGGAAAACCTAAAACAAAAATGCTTAACAGAAGGTTGAATGCCAGATAAGTGAGGAGAATGTAAAAAAATTATCTACCCTTCATGAGTTCCATTCTTTTCTTCCAGAAGAACTATATCCCAGAGTATTAACAGAACATGCTGATAAGATTAGTGAGCTGCTCTTGGTGACATTTGAAAAAAAAATTCAGGGAGAACAAGAAAAGTGTTACAGGGGACAGATAAATATTCACACTTTCAAAAGGGGGGAAAGGTAGAATCTTTAAACAATAGGCTACTGAACTTGACATTGATCCCTGGCAAAATTCTAGGATAAAGAGATGATTTGTGGGTGCTTGCAAAGGAAATTAGTGATTGCTGTATGTGACATAGGTTCATCAAGAAGTCACACCGGTCTGAAGTCCTTTTTTGTTTTTAGCATAGTTGTTAGATTGGTAGATTAATGGTACATTTCATTTGGCCACATCATCTGAAAGTTCCTTCCAATTTTAAAATCCTATAATATAGTATACCTGGATTTCGAGAAGGCATTTGTCAAAGCAGAATGAAATCTTTGTGACTAAGATGGAGAGATGAAGACTAGATGATAGAACAGTTAAGTGAAACTGCAACTGGGTTGAAGAATTGGACCAATACAGAGGTGACTTAAAGAGATGTCAATATGGAAGGAGGTCTCCAATGGAGTGTCCTGGGGATCTCTTCTGGATTCTGTGCTGTTCAATATTTTATTAGTTATTTAGAGAAAGAACCAAGTAGCATGCTTATCAAATTTGCAAATGACATCAATTTGGGAGGAAAAGACAATTTGTTTCATAATGAATTCGGTGTCCAAAAAGTTCTTAAATGGATAGAACAATCATTCAAATACAATAAGATTAAATTATATAAGGATAAATGTGAACTCAAATTTTGATTAAAAATATCAGCTCTGTAAGTAAAGGATGAAGAAAGATATACCAACACAATCACTCATGTGAAAATGACCTGGGGATCTCAGTGGACTACAATCTTTATATGAGTCAACATTGTAGTATGGTAGTAAAAAAGCATCTATATTTTTAAAAAGCATCTATAGAAACATAGTATTTTGAATGACAGAAGTCACAGTCCCATTATATTCTGTCTTGATCAGACCACATTTAGAGAATTGTTTTCCATTCTAGATACCATATTGTATGGCAAGCTGTAATCTGTAAAAAGAAGGGCAAATAGGGTTAAGGGAATGATGACCATTTAATACCAGGATCAGTTAAAGAAACTGGGGTTGTTTAGCTCAGACAAGAGTAGATTTGATGTAGAATATGAGACAGATTAGACCTGGTCTGCTTGCCTCCAGAGAAAGAACTAGGAAGAATGGACAGAAGTTGTGGAGAGGCAGATTTTGGCTTGATGTAGGGAAAAATCCTAACAATTAGAATTATCTAAAAGTAGAATGTTCTGCTTTGGGAGGTAACAAATTTTCTTCAACTAGAGGTGTTCTTGTAGTGGATACTTTAGAAGATTTTCTTTCTCAGGTATGAGTTGGTCTTGATAACCTTTGAGATCTCTTCCAGTTGTTAGATTCTATGTATTCATAATTCTATGATTTTGTTATAGGAATAAGGTGTCTTAAATTCTAGCTCAGGTGTGGGGAACCTGCAGCCTTGAGGCTATGTGTGGCCTTCTAGGTCCTTGGGTGAGGCCTTTAGACTGAGTCCAAATTTTAAGAACAAATCCTTTTATTGGGGAGATTTGTTCTGTGAAATTTGGATTCAGTCAAAGGGCCACACTTGAAGACCTAGAGAATCACATGTGGCCTCAAGGCCACAGGTTCCCCACTCCTAGTCTAGCTGAAGCTATCTGAATCCAGTCTGGTTTTTCTGAGGGACTTTCTGAAGGTCAAGATTTGCTCTATGGGCAGCCAAACCTTTGTCACTCATACAGAATGAATCAGATTGATGATTGAGTTAGAGAGTGCAATCAGGGGGCCACATCTAATAGTCCATGAACTAGCAAAGTCATGTCTGCCCATAGGAGTCTTGATAATCTCTGAAATAGGCAGTCCCTATTTTGTTTTTTCTAGCAAAACTCATTCATAATTGATAAAATCCATGAAGAACTCCGTCATCTGCCACCCTAATTTAATGAAGTATCTTGTTAAGTAAAACAGCGGTCCCTAAGAAGGCTATCAATTGCAAAGTCCCCTTTCCCGGGGCAAGCTAATTTCCTGAGCAGGGGAGAGCACAGACAAAATAAGATGAACATGCCAGGGTTTCTCTGCCTGGTTCCTCCCAAGTGTGGTGCCACAATTAGTCAAAGTGGTGAGACATTGACGTCTTAAGACATTGACAAACAAAGAAAACGCTGCTAGTGAAACATCCACAGGAAGAAAGAACTGACAGCAAGTGAGACCAGACCCCATGTTTACTCAGCCCCTAAAAAAGCCCACTGTGAACAACAGATTATAAAGGGGGAAAACAGAGTTTAACTGTCTGTCCCTGCTTGGTTATTTGCAGGGAGGGAGTGGGACA
Organism: Vombatus ursinus; assembly: GCF_900497805.2. NCBI lineage: Eukaryota > Metazoa > Chordata > Mammalia > Diprotodontia > Vombatidae > Vombatus > Vombatus ursinus. The sequence goes on from NW_020948983.1 coordinate 12,364,536, forward strand.
AACGTGTACCTGGAGGGAAGCGAAATACAATTGCGGAAATGGGCATGTAACCAAAAAACCTAGAATGGCATTCTGCTGAGTGCCAGATATTTGAAGGGCCTTTTTTTTCATCCTCACAGCTGCAGTGGAAAGCTCTTATAGTGGAATAATTTCCTTTAGGAACACTGTCACTGAACTTTCTGCTGATATTCTTGACAACTATAGTCTGTGAAATTGTTTGCATCATTGCTTCCTAATGCAGCTAAGATTATCACTAAACACCCACAGCATTGAGATGGTTCCTTCATTCTTTGTGTTTCTTAGGTTTGCTCTAGAAGGAGAGCACAAACGTGGTTAACAGGAGATTGAAACCCAGCATTGGTGAGGAAATTGTAATTTCCCTGTGTCTGGGTCTGGTGACCTGGACAAAATGCTGTGCAGGGAACTTGATGATGTCATTGCTCAATTGCTGTCAATGACTTTTTTTTTTCTGGCTAGGCAATGGGATTAAGTGACTTGCCCAGGGTCACACAGCTAGTGGGTGTTATGTATCTGATGTCAGATTTGAACTCAGGTCCTCCTGACTCCAGGACTGGTGCTCTATCCACTGTGCCACCTAGCTGTCCCTGTCAATGACTTTTGAAAAGCTGTGGAACATAACTTCTCAAAGTGTCGTCCAAGATCACTAGGTGTGTCCAATACTCTTTCAGGGGATTCACAACATCATAACTATTTTCCTAATCATAAGACATTTTAAATTTCGAATGCAGTAAATATCCATAGATACAATCCACATAAATAAAAGTTCTTTGGTGTATGTCAGAGTCCTCAATAATTTTTAAGAATGGAAAGGAGTCTTGAGATCAAAAAGTTAAAAAACCCAGACATCTCCCACCCAGCTGTACTCATTTTGGACTTCTTTGACTTCTCCAGTTCCACTCATTTAGGACTTCTCTGACCATGTCCCAAGGCCAGGTACCTTCCTGCCTATCTTCCCTCATCAGACTGTAAATTCCTTGAAGGTAAGACTTGTCTTTATTTTTCATGTTTGTATTCCCAAAGTTAACATAGTACCTCGCACATAGTAACTGCTAACTAAATGTTCACCTATTGACTATTGAACAACTTCTATAGAGAATGGAAGAGAATGATAGACAGACAAGTGACCCCATTTTCAAAAGGAGGAAGAACGTGGATTCTTCAATCCATAGACTAGCAAACTTGACTTTGATTCTGGCAAATTTTTTGAATGCGTTCTTAAAGGGGTAGTGTCTGAACACTTAGAAAAGGAGCCAGTGATTATTATGAACTAACATTAAAAAATGTCATACCAGTATAACTTCATTTTTTCAGTCAGGGTTACTAGAAGAGGAGAATGCTATAGATGCAATATACTGGCATTTCAACAAGCTATGTAACAAAGTCTCACCATACTTTTGTGGATAAGTTGGACTGACGTGGGCTAGATGATACTATATCTAGGTAAAAATTGAATTGAAAAAGTTGAATCGGTTTAAGAACTAGATTCAGAGTGGTGATTAATGGGTCAATGAATGTCATAATGCTTTTTCTTTGCTATTAATCTGTTTAATATTTTTATCAGTAACTTAGATGGAGGTGTAATTTTGCATATTGCATGAAGCAAGGTTGAAGAGCCAATAAATCAGATTATAGAATTGAGATCCCAAAAGGTATCATCAATAAGCTAGAACAATAAACCAAATTTAATAAGATCTCATTTAATAGGGATAAATACAAAGTTTTGCAGGTTGATTAAAAAGATTAGCAATATACCAACAGGAGAGATGTGGCCAGATGGCAAATTATTTTCTCCATCCATGACATTGAAGTTGTTACATTTAGACTAGCACATCACAATTCCTGATATATTGCATAATGTGTAAAAATAGCACAAAGGGAAAGAAAGAATGATGAGATGAACAGTTAGACAAGACCAAGAACACAAAGAGTAGGTCCATGCTGGAGGAGACAGTTTCAAGGATGTTGAAATATTGATTTTCAAGATTCCTTTAAGAGGGAAAGATACCAAATATTTATAAAAATGTGTGTAAATATGAGTCACCTCATGTTTGTAAAAAAAAAAGGAAAAGAGGTGATAAAGGATATATCAATAACTACTAGCCTACATGCCTATTTTTCCATTTCTATAAAAATTTCAAGATAGTAATCTATGTAGCTGTAGATTGATGAAACTATGTGAGGAAACAGGGAGGCCATTATAAATGGCATTTTCCAGTATTCAATTAATTAAGCATTTATTAAGTTCCTATTGTGTACCAAACACTGTGCTAAGCCTTGGGGATACAAATGCAAAGAAAGAAACAAAATCTACTCTCAAGGACCTTTTATTTTAAAGTTTTATTATGTACTAAAAGTAAAAGGAAAATTTTGGAGTTTTTCCTTTTTGTTATAGATTCATAGCTGAAAGAGATCTTAGAGACTATCTTGTCCTTCATTTTATAGATGAGGAAGCTGAGACTCAGAGATTAGGTAAGTGATTTTCCCAGGGTCACACAGATAGTAAATCCTCCAAATCAGGATTTGAACCCAGGTCTTTCTGATTCAAAGTCCAGAACTCTATCCACAATGTTACTCTCTGGGTGGTTGGAGAGGGTAGAAACTTGAAGCAGCGGTCTCAGGCAAAGGTGATGAGGGCCTGAACTAGGATGATTTCCCTGTGAATGGAGAGGAGACATTGTTGGCATAGAAAGAAAAATAGTTGGCTATGGGAGGGTAAGATAGAGAGTTAAAAGTCAATTATGACTTGGAGGTGTGGACCTGGGTGATTAGAAGGATAGGGATAGCCCTGATGGACAATAGGGAAGCTAGAAAGAAGACTGAGAATTTGGGGGAAAGATAACGAGTTCCATTTTGGATGAGTTGAATTTGAGATGCCTGCAGGACATGCAGTGGCAGATTTCTAAAAGGCACTTGGTGACATGAGATAGAATAAAGAGAGAGACATGGGATAGATAGCAGTTTGATCTACACAGAGATTATAAGTGAACCTGTGGGAGATAATAGAATTATGAAGTGAGACAGTGTGAGAGAGAGAGAGAGAGAGAGAGAGAGAGAAAAAGAGACAGAGAGAGACAGAGAGAGATAGAGAGACACAGAGAGAGACAAAGAGAGAGAGAGACAGAGAGAGAGACACAGAGAAAGAGAGAGACAGAGAGAAAGAGAGAGAGAGAGACAGAGGGAGACAGAGAGAGACAGAGACAGAGAGAGACAGAGAGACACACACACACACACACAGAGAGAGAGAGAGAGAGAGAGGGAGAGAGGAAAGGAAGAGAATGGTTCATGACAGAGCCTTGGCATGCACCCACAGTTACCAGGTGGGCTATGGCTGAAGATCCAGTAAAAGAGACTGAGGAAGAACAATCACACCAGTAGAATGAGAACCAAGAAAAAGTAGTGTCACAAAAACTCATTGAGCAGAGAATACCTTGAAGGAGAGGATAGCCAACAGAAACAATCCTGCCTTTGACATTTCTGAGCTGTGAGACCCTGGGTAAAACTCATTACCTCTCTGAGCCTCCATTTCCCCATCTGTAGAATGAGGGGCTGGCCTCTAGGGTCCCTTCCACCTCCAAATCTATGAGCCTGCACAAAAATCAAATGACTCCCTATTGCCTTTAATAGACAATACAAACATTTTTTTGGTCTATCATTTAAAGCCCTTTACAATTTGGCTTCAGATGTTGCAGAGCTCAAAAGGGATGAGGAATGAATAATGGCCCTTGGATTTGGCAATTGAAAGATCACTGACAACTTTAGAAAGGGTTAAACTCATTTCAGTGATAAAATCACAAGCCAGATTGTAAGGGTTTGAGAAGTGAGTAAGAGGAGAGTAAGTGACTTCGTGTAGCATAGACAACTTTTTTCTAGGAATTTGCTTGTGAAAGGTACAGTAGTTTGAGGCAATGGTGCAGTTAAATGAAAGTTTTTTTTTTTAAGGATGTGGGGACGTGCTTATGTGTGTGGGCGACAGTAATGAAGCTAGTCATAAAGGTAGCTTCAAAATAAAACAAATGAAACGGCTCACTGTGATAATTTCTTTTGCTTGAGTATTTAAAAATCAACCTTATTTGATTTGGTAGGACCAAGTGTTGCCTTTAGCAAAAAAATGTGTCCCATTCATTTGTCAAAATTCAACAATTTCCAAGAAAGTTTCAACATTGGAGATAACTGTTTTATAACCCTCTTGAATGAATGAATGAATGAATGAATGAATGAATGAAAAAGCTTTGATTAAGTACTTACTATGTGTAAAGTACTGACCTGACTGGGTTTCCAATTGGAAAAGCAAGGACAGTCCCTACTCTCAAGGAGCTCAGATTCTAACACATGAAAAGTGAGGCAGAAAACAGGGATACATATGCTTGCCAAAGGTGTTTGCCACTCTCAGAAAGTATTTCCTATTGAAAAATCAAACGGAAGAAGGATTCTTCATAGATGGTGAGGTCTAGCAGGGGCTCTTGCTGATTCTTGGTATTGTGTTGGAGGCATCAGGGCCCAGGATATTAAAGAAACTCCTAACTGAGATCCAGAATTATCTAAGAGCATTTAGGCTTACTATCTACAAAAAAACAATTGGGTAAGGAATGTACAATGATAATAATATAATGATAATAAACAGTTAATATTTTTGTAGTATTTCCAGCCAGTGTGCTAAGCACTTTGCAAATATTATCTCATTTAATCCTCATAACAACCCTGGGAATTGGGTGCTATTATTATCATCCCCATTTTAGAGATAAGGAAACTGAGATAAGCAGAGGTTAAGTGACTTGTTCAGGATCACACAGCTAGGAAGTTTCTGAGGTCAGATTTGAACTCAGGTCTTTCTTACTCCAGGCTTGGTGCTCTATCCACTGCACCACCTAGACGCAAGAGATAACCAATGGACAGTATATGTGTTCTATTTCATTGGGGCTATATAATTTTGAAAGATCTAAAGGAATGCCTCTCACATATTGTGTGGACTTCCTGAGGCATATTTTTGGGAAAATATGTGTAAGAGTTGCAAAGTGTGAGAAAGTTTCAATATGTTGTGACCTGTACTGTTGGAGGGATTATCCACATTGTTGAAATTATAGGTTGACTGAAGGCCTGGCAGAACCCTATTAAGGGAGTTAATTCATTTGATCATGACAGGTTTTTGACCTGGGGTGGGTAAATTTGATTTTTAAAATATTTGTAAAACTGAATTTCAATATAATTATTTTTCTTTTGTAATCTGATGTTTTATATATTTAAAGACATTATTCTGAAACGGGGTTCATGGGTTTCACCTAACTGCCAACTGTGTCAATGACCCCCCCAAAAGTTAAGAAGTTCTGCTCTTCATAAGATGATGGGTTTTAGAGAGGCAAGGTCATCTAGGCAATATGGTGCCATGGAGGGGAGGGGGGAAGGAAAAAACCAAACCTCAATTGTGACTCAGAGGATGTGGGTTTGAATCCTGACATAGCTACTTGTTATCAATGTGACCCTTAGGAAGTCACTTAACCTCTTTTAAGACCTCAGCTTCCTTATCTGTAAAGAAAGAATTAGAATAGATTAATACTAATACTATTAAAACTATTAATAATGGATTAAAACTAGTGGGCTGTAAATTTCTTGAGAGTAGGAACCATCTTTCACCTTTCTTTGTGTCCCCAGCACTTGGGACACATTAGATCCTCAATAATTGGTTATTGATTGTATCTTCTAGCTCTAAATTTTTATTTCTAGCCCAAACCCTTCATTTGGTAGATGTCAAAATGGGACACAGCGAAGGGAAGGGATAAGTCCAAGGTCAGAAGGCAGGCAGAGGTGAGACGAGAACCTGGATTCTCTGCCTCCAAATACAATTCTCTTTCTGCCACACCACGCTGCCTCATTAGAGTGAATCAGTCAACAAGCTTCTGCATTTCTCCCTTGATCTATCTACCTACTGTTCTCACTCCGCTGGGAGGAATGACTCTTTTATTTGATGCTGGCAGTTTTGTAATCCCTGTTATTTATTTATTTGTTGGTTTATTTATTTACAGTGAACTGGTAGAAAATAGTATATTTCTCTGTCTTTCTGTATGCTGGTAAATTCTCCTTTCCTCTGTCACCTCCCCGATCCCTTGCATATTCTCTTCACAATTCCTTCTCTTTGTAGGTGTATTAGTTGGCAAAGCTAGGTTTTTCTAGCAGTAGTAAGTTCATTCGTTCTTTAAATGGGTAGAGTGCCTTCTATATCAGTTAAATCTTATTTCGGAAAATGAAGTGCTTAATTTTTAATGTTAAAGATTGTGTTTAGTTGTTTTCAGTCATGTCTGACTCTTTGTGACCCCATTTGGGGTTTTTCTTGGCAAGGATGCTGAAGTGTTTTGCTATTTCCTTCTCCAGATTGTCTTACAGATGAAGAAACTGAGGCAAACAGGGTTAAGTGACTTGCTCAGGGTCACATAGGCTAGATTTAAACTCAGGTCTTCCTGACTCCAGGCCTGACACTCTGTCCACTGTGCCGCCTAACTGCCTAATTTTAAAGATTATTGTAATGCATGTTGTTCTCAGCCCCATTAATGAATCTATAATTCAGCCAGGCTTCCAAACTGGTATCATTTTAGATCAGATGGAATTTAAACATAGAAAGTACATATCATTGGACAAAGGAAGTTCTAAATTGGGCACTTGTCTCAATACAAATGAATCTCCTATAAAAAGGATTGTGGAGTTTAATTTAGGATGATAGCATATAGAGATAGAAGGCACCTACAGATAATGTAGTTCAAACCTCTCATTTACAGAAGAGGAAGCTGACTTAGCCACATGGCTAAGAAATCATGGAGCCTGGATTCAAACCTGGGTCCTCTGACTTCACTTTCCATCACACTGAGCTACACCATACTGCTCTTGTCACTGAGTTGCAGGATGATTAGGAGTTAGAACTGGGACCCAAAAGAACATCAAGTCCAACCTTATTTTACGAAAGAGAAAACTGAGGCCCAGGAAGGCCAAGTAACTGGGTCAAAGTCACAATGATAAATAGTAGGACAGGAGAGTCTTTTATCTCTAATTAGAAGAGAGAAGGGTCAAATTCCTTAAAGTCAGGATCTGTGTGGCTGTATCTTTGCACCTCATAGCTTATCACAGTGTCACACAAATGTAGATGTGTTGGGACCTGTGATTTCCATTGGCATAGGGAACTCAGAATGAGCAAAGGCCTTCTGTTGTTCCAATACAGATCAGCACCTGCTACTTATAGGAGGTCAGCTAGGTGGCACAGTGGGTGGAGTGCTGGGCCTGGAATCTAGAAGACTCATCTTTGTGAGTTCAAATCTGGCCTCAGATAACTTGTTAGCTGTGTGACCCTGGCCAAGTTGCTTAACTCCATTTCCCTCAATTTCCTCATCTGTAAAATGAACTGGAGAAGGAAATGGCAAAGCATTCCAGTAGCTTGGCCAAGAAAATCCCAAATGGGGTCACAAAGAGTCGGATATGACTGAAAAATGACTGAACTAAAAACTTACAGTCTTAGAAAGTTTCTTGGGAGCACTGAGAGGTCAAACAGTATATGTCAGAGACAAACTTGAACTCAGGTCTCCTTGCCTCTGAAGACAAATTTCTATCTACTAACTATAGCTTGCCCCTGTTCTTGGCTAGATAGCTCCAAATATTCTTAGTGAGAGCCAGGAGGTTAATTGCACCACCAATGCATGTAATAGCCACTTGAATTAAATTGATTTTGTCTTTATATCCGCCATGGTGCCTGAAAGAGGGCTGTGCATAGGATAGGTATTTAATAATAGCTTGTTAATTCAAGGAGTGAAGATCAAGTGACAGGTGGGGAGTTGGGGAAGTAGAAACTTCAAGTGAGATGAGGGCAGGAGGGAATGTGCACCCTGCTCTGGAACTCCTGGCCAACATGGCATCTGCTGAGTTGGAAGAGAAGAGGTAAGAACAGATGACCCAAATGTTTTCTTTCAGTCTGGGGAAGCAATTCTCTTCCGGGGGGAGTGCCAAGATGGCTTTTGGTCACTAGGCCTCCAATGGGGTCTCAGATCTGTACAGCTTGTAACAGCATTATCTGTCTTTTGAACATGCTACTACTTTTTGTAAGCACTTCTGTGATCAAACTCGCTGAAACAAAAGTTTGGGGGTGATTTTACAACTCCTTTCATTGGGTGAAATACTTTTTTTGATGCCAGTTCAGGAAAGAACCAGGCAGCGAGCCACTGAAGGCTTAATTACTAGATCATATTAAAACAAGGCAATTTAATTGCAATTAGTGTTATAATAATTTATTTATAAAATGCCAGTATATACATTTATATCCTGTAACCCATTTACTTCCAGGCAAGTACTATGTGTGCCCCATTAAATTGTTAAGTACAAGGTCATTAACCTGCAATTCCACTTGTGATCATGTTATTAGATTGCTTTCAGTTTCCTCTCTGGTTGGGACTGAATTGTTAAGCGCTCTTAGGTCATTTATCTGTAGCCATTTAATTTCTCTGTGATCATCCAAAGGCTCTTATTATTGCTAATTAAGCAGGTGTGACCTGGGTTGAAAGCAATTGGCTTCCCTTGAACATCTGGTGGGGTTCCAAAACTGGGTCAGGCCTCTTTAGCTTGCAGCAGTCTTTCATATTCATCTCTGGCCATTAGTGATTTTGGAAGCTCTACCCATATCCTCATGTTCTGGATCATTAGAGATCTTTGAAGAAGCCTTCACTGCCCCATACACAGTGTTATGTAGTCTTCCAAAGCACAAAATTATCCATGTGCTGGCATTTGCCTTATTCTCCTTGAAGAGGGTAAGGAAAGATGGTCTGGGCTGTTTATCCAGTTTCTTGGCAAACAGCATGTAGAAAAAGCCAGGACTGCTGGTGGGGTTTAGTTCCCATGTGGATCAAGAAGCTCATAGAGATACAAACCTTTGTCTTCTGAATACAATTGAATCTGTGGCTAGCCAGTGAACACGTGCAAGTGAGTGAGAGCTTGTGGGTAGCTCAGAACAAACCCATTCCCACTGCTAGAAAAACAATTCAATATTCTCCTGATGAGTAGGTCATCCTGGGCAGGGAAGGACAGAGCATTATGAATTGGACCTAGTGAACCCTGAGGTTAAATCGACTAGGAGAGAGGAAGCCTGTAGGAGAAAGGAGAGCAAGCAACCTTGAGTCATCTGCAGTAATCCAACCACCCTAAGTGTATGTTTATGCAATTCTCAACTATCTAGTCTGTGAATTATCCAGGCCCTTCTTTTTCCTTTCTCTCCTCACTTTCTGGCTTTGATTGGACATCTCAGCACTTGTTTGTGGTTGCTGAAGAAGGATAAGAGGGACAGGAGGAGAAATTGGGACTCCAGGTAAATACTTGCCTTCCTCCATAAAAGAAGTCATCCTGGAGAGCTGCTTTCTTTAGCACTGAGGCAGGTGTGGTCATCTGTGTCATCTACATCCTCACTGTCAGTCCACACTGATTGAGACCATACTTTTTGAGCAGAGCCAAAGAATATATCATCAGGGAACACTCACTTGGTAGCATATCATATCAGCTTTTTATTGAATATATGGAGGAGGAGGCCTGGCATTTCTTCTATGCATTTGCCCGTAGCACTCCTGAAATCTGGGATGCACAGTGGTGAAAATTTGTCAGAATTTCTACCTATTAGGAAACGCTCAGATGGCATGACCCTAAGCTGGGGAAACCCAACAATGAATGTGAGTGTGCAATTTATAGGGATTGAACATGAAAATATAGATGTACATTAAGCCTTAACCAGTCACAGTGAGGGAATTGAACACTATTACACCTTTGCTGTGAAAGCAATGTGAGAGCTAAGAAGTGAAGCAATTGAGATAGACTGAGGAAGTCAATGCTGATATAGTCTTCTGAACAAGCCTGCCGGGAGTTTGGGGTATACACCAAGTTCTCTAACTACTAGCTATGTAACCCTAGACAAGTCATGTTGCTGGGCCTTAGTTTCCAGCATATCAGCCAGATTCACCATTGTATTATTTTCAGTCGTCATGGTGCATTCTCATATCTCTTTTTTTTTGGGTCAAGCTTAGTCATTATAATTTTATAAGCATTCAGTGTCGTTTTTATTGTTGTTCTTGTTTCCATTTATATTGCTGTCATTGTTATACATATATTATTTTCATTTTTACTTCACTTTATATCAGTTCATATGTCTTTCCAAGTTTTTCTGAATTCTTCATATTTATCAATTATTGTGCAGTGCTATTTATTATACTCCAATTCCAGTTTACTTAGCTATTTCCCAAATGATGGGCATACACTTTGCTTCCAGTTCTCTGTCACTACAAAATGTTTCTATTATAAATATTTTTATGGGACCTTTTTTTCTATCATTGACCTCCTTATCACATGTGCCTAGCTGGGTTGAAGGGTATGGCTATTTTAGAATCTTTCATAGAATAATACCAAATTGCTTTCCAGGATGGTTGGGTCAATTCACTACTCCACTAACAGTGCATTAATAGAACTGTCATTTGACGTTTCCTCCAGCATTTATTACTACCATCTATTGCCAGTTTTGCAAGTTTGCTGGGTGGGAGGTGAAACTATATAAGGGAATTTTATCTGGAGAATCTGAGTTGACCCATAGAGCAGCTGATTAACATACTCTTTCCAGAAGCAATAATGGTATTGGGTTTATTCCTGTGTCCAGAGCAATAGTAGAGTGGCTATGCACAGCAGCAGGACAGAAAATAAGATGGCCTGGATGGATGGATAAATGGATGAAGGGCATGTGCAGCAATAGATCTAGTGAGCTAGGGAAGCTTTTATTTACTTATTCACCCATCAGATAATTTAATTCCAGGGGAGGAATTCTAAAATTAAGTTGATTAGCTACTTCCAGGAATGAAATGAAAATCTATCATTTATCATTTTAAAAAATCTGTTATTATTATTTTTAATGGTAATTTTTATTTATTTTTTTTTGTTTTCAACATTTACTTGCACAAGATTTTGAGTTCCAAATTTTCACTCCATCTCGCCCCTCCCCCCACCCCAAGATGGCATGCATTCTAAATACCCTTTCCCCTAGTCTGCCTTCCCTTCTATCTCTCCCACCCTTCTCTTATCCCCTACCCCTTCAATTTTCCTGTAGGGCAGGATGGATTACTGTACCCCATTCCCTGTATTTCTTATTTCCCAGTTGCATGTGAAAACATTTTTTTTAAACATGTGTTTTTAAAACTTTGGGTTCCAAATTTTCTCCCTTCCTCCCTCCCCACCCACCCTCATTGATAAGACAAGCAACTAAATATAGGTTATATATATGCAGTTATGCAAAACACTTCCATAGTAGACATGCTGTGAAAAATTAACTCTATTTCCCTTAATCCTATCCCTCCCATCCATTTATTCTATTCTTTCTTTTGACCCTGTCCCTCCACAGAAGTATTTGCTTCTGATTACTCCCTTTCCCAATCTGCCCTCCTCTCTATCATTCCCCTGTTCTCTTGTCCCCTTCTCCCCTGATTTTCCTGTAGGGTAAGACAGATTTCCACACCCAATTGAGTGTGTATGTTATTCCCTCCTTAAGTCAAATCTTATGAGAATAAGATTCACTCATTCCCTCTCACCTTCCCTGTTTCCCCTCCACTATAAGAGCCTTTTCTTTTCTGTTTTTTTTGGGGGGATAATTCACCCCATTCTACCTCTCCCTTTCTCCTTCTCCTAGTATATTCCTCTCTCACCCCTTAATTTTATTCTCCAGATATTACCTCTTCATTTTCAACTCACCCTGCGCCCTCTATCTATCTATATCTGTATATATGTACATATAATTTTTTCCCCTCCAACTACCCTAATACTGACAAAGGTCTCATGAGTTACAAATATCATCTTTCCATGCAGGAATGTAAACAGTTCAACTTTAGTGAGTCTCTTATGATTTTCTGTTTCCTGTTTACCTCTTCGTGTTCCACTTGAGTCTTGTATTTGAAAATCAAATTTTCTATTCAACTCTGGTCTTTTCATCAAGAATACTTGAAAGTCCTCTATTTCACTGAATGACCATTTTTTCCCCTGCAGGATTATACTCAGTTTTGCTGGGTAGGTGATTCTTGGTTGTAATCCTATCTCCTTTGCCCCCCAGAATATCATATTCTATGCCCTGCGGTCCCTTAATGTAGAAGCAACTAAATCTTGTGTTATCCTGATTGTGTTTCCACAATACTTGAATTGTTTCTTTCTGGCCGCCTGCAATATTTTCTCTTTGACCTGGGAATTCTGGAATTTGGCTACAATATTCCTAGGAGTTTTCCTTTGAGGATCTCTTTTAGGAGGTGATTGGTGGATTCTTTCAATTTCCAGTTTTCCTTGATAATTTCTTGAAAGATGATGTCTAGGCTCTTCTTTTGATCATGGCTTTCAGATAGTCCAATAATTTTTAAATTCTCTCTCCTGGATCTATTTTCCAGGTCAGTTGTTTTTCCAATGAGATATTTCACATTAATTTTTCATTCTTTTGGATTTGTTTTACAGTGTCTTGATTTCTCATAAAGTCACTAGCTTCCAATTGTTCTATTCTAATTTTTAAGGAAGTATTTTCTTCAGTAATCTTTTGGACTTCCTTTTCCATTTGGCCAATTTTGCTTTTTAGGGCATTCTTCTCCTCATTGGCTTTTTGGACCTCTTTTGCCATTTGGGTTAGGCTTTTTTTTAAGGGGTTATTTTTTTCAGTATTTTTTTGGGTCTCCTTTAGCAAGCTGTTGACTTGTTTTTCAAGATTTTCCTGCACCACTCTCAGTTTTTCCTCTACTTCTCTTACTTGCTTCTCAAAAGCCCTTTTGATATCTTCCAAGGCCTGGGACTGATTCATATTTTTCTTGGAGGCTTTGGATGTAGGAGCTTTGGCTTTGTTGTCTTCTTCTGGTTGTATGTTTTGATCTTCTTTGTCACCAAAGTAAGATAATATAGTCTGACTCTTTTTGCGCTGCTTACTCATGATCCCAGCCAATTACTTGAGTTTTAAACTCTTTGTTAAGGTAAAAGTCTGCTTCCAATGTGAAGAGTGTACTATCCCAAGCTTTGGGGGTTTGTACAGCTGTTTTCAGAGTTACTTCTAGGGACCTGTAAATTTTCAGTTCTTCCAAGGTGGTATAATAAGGGGCGAGGTGTTTTCTCTCCACCACCACAACAAGCTCCACCACACCAGCACTCCTCCTCACCCCAGGACCGCCCCTCAGAACTGTGACCCATATCCAAGCACGGGTAAAGAAAGAGATTCCTGCCTCAGCCCTGGCAAAGAGATCCTTGCAATCCCCCTCTGATCAGCCACTCAATTCCCCCTCAGTCTGTGGGCTGGAAGCTCAGGAAAAAGCCGTGGCTCTGGGCCGCACCCGAGACTTGCAGCTGAGACCTAGCTCCTTTCTCACCTCAGTCACAGACTTTTCCCACTGACCTTCTAAGTTGTCTTTGGCGTTCATGGGTTGAGAAGTCTGGAAACTGCCACAGCTGCCCATGATTCAGTCCTCTGAGGCCTGCTCCAGGTTTGTTGCGGCCTGCGCGCCGACGCCAAACTGCACTCCTCTCCCCGCCTGGCGCGATATACCTTTCTGATCAATCATCCAGGCTGTCTTTGGCTGGAAATTTGTTTCACTCTGTCTTTTTGTGGGTTCTGCTGCTTTGGGATTTGTTTAGAGCCATTTTTTTTAGGTATTTATAGGGCTTTGGGAGAGAGCTCAAGACAGTCACTGCTTTCCCTCTGCCATCTTGGCTCCGCCCCCAAAGTCTGTTATTATTGCTCTTTTGTGTGGGTATGGTGATCTGTTTGTATAATCTAATGCAATATATTGCTTCACTGTCCGTTTTTCAGCTTTTCCAGTGCCATTTCTGTAGAGTTTGCCTAAGTTAAATCTCTTATCTATTTGATCATTCTACTGTTTCTGTGATCTTGGTTATCATATGATGACTTTGAACTCTATTTTCCTTTCCCATTGTTTTCCCATTGCATTATCTTCCTAGAGAGTATGCAAAGACATTGGCCCTGGTCCTCATTACTCATTTATTAGGAATTTTTTTAGGCATTGAGGATGTTTCCTTAACAGGAAGTGAAATGTCCTTGACAAGGTCAACTCTTTGATAAGGTAAGAATTCCTTGCCTTGTGCTGGGGATACTCTGTTGGCTGTATATGGATGAAGATTGATTTCTAAACTTGGGCTACAGCTTTGGACTTGGCCTTTAAAAATGGGTGTTGTAGAAGGGAGAGAGAGAACAAAATGTGGGATGTTGCACAGAGACAACATGGTTGGATATGTGTGAGTTCATTTCCCTGGAGAAGCTGCATGGTTGTTCAGGTTGTTATCTACAGAAACTGTATACCAGGAGAACAACATGGTCTCTTCAGAGAACCATGTGCGAATGGGCTAAATCTCCTGAAACAATCAGAAGAATTCTTGATTTAAACCTCTGAGATGCAGTAGAGGATTAACTGGACCAGGTGGAGGAGTTCCTGAACTAAACAGGTGTCTGAGCTGAGGAACAGACAGAGCCACAGTGGATGAGCAAACCTGGACATTTCTCAGTGCTAGCATTATATGAATTCTTCAGGGAAAAGGATTGACTTCCTGCTGACCCAGAGTGCTTTCTTTTAGCATGGAGCCTTCAACCTTCAGGTTTTAAGTCTGAGGAGCTACATGGGCTCCTTGGGAAGTAGGGCTCACTGTAAATGGACAGAAAATTATCTTGACTGACTCAGGTTCAAGTTCATTGCTTTTTGGCAGGGTGTTGGGTTAAGTGAAAAATCATATATGCTTTTTTTAAACTCTTAGCCCTAGCATTAGAATGGGAGCAAAGGGCTTTTTTTTTTTGCTGGGCATAGGGTTTTTTTTTCTTTTTTCTTTTTTTGTAGTGACTTAGACGTGAGCCAAATGCTGATATTTTGAGGGGAAACCCTGACTGAGGGCATGAGCCAAAGAGTTACTTAGTGAAAGGCCTCCAGGACTGAACCTGTGTAAATCTAGACTAGAGCTTCAGTTTATATTTGATGAAGTGCAGACCTATAGTAATATTTTAACTTTATACTTCTGCATTGGGCCAACCTTACCCGTGGGGGAATTAGAATTTGAGAATGTTAGAAGAGGAATAGATGAATGAATGAAAAAAACATTTTTTTTTTAGTGCTTAGTAGGCGCCAAACACTGGTGATATAAATATAAAAGTTAAGACAGTTCTTGCTTTCAGAAAATCTACATTCTGACGAGAAAGACAATAAAGGTGACCTGGGGAGTATATTTTCATTTGAAAGGTTATAGACATGGTGAGTAGAGTCATAGAAAATTATACTGGCAACCTCTTTTCATTAGCAAGGGCAATGTTAATTTGATTGTGGTTCCAGAACTAGAAAGTTGAGAGGTGGAAGATGAAGAGGGTAGAGGCAGCTAGATGGCACAGTGGATATAATATCTGGGCCTGGAGTCAGGAGGACCTGAGTTCAAATTTGGCCTCAGACAGTTATGTAGCTGTATGACCCTGGGAAAGTTATTTAACCTATTTGCCTCAGTTTCCTTATCTGTAAAATGGGGTTCATAATAATAGCACCTACGTCCCAGGGTGGTGGTGAGGATAAAATGACATAATATTCATAAAATGCTTAGTACCGTGCCTGGCACATAGTAAGTACTATATAAATATTAGCTAGGAGGGTAGGGAGAAGGTTTGTCTACAACAGGGGTGAGGAATCTCTGGCCTTGAGGATACATGTGGCCTTCTAAGTTTTTGGGTGCAACCTTTTGACTGAGTCCAAGTTTTACAGAACAAATCCTTTATTTTATTTTATTTTATTTTTTAGGCAATTGGGGTTAAGTGACTTGTCCAGGGTCACACAGCTAGCAAGTGTCAGGTGTTTGGTCTGAGACCAGATTTGAATTCAGGTCCTCCTGACTTCAGGGCTGGTGCTCCATCCACTGCACCACCTCGCTGCCCCAACAAATCCTTTTATTAAGGGGATTTGTTCTGTGAAGTTAGATTCAGTCAAAGGACTGCACTTGAGGACCTAAAGAGCCACATGTGGCCTCGAGGCCTCAGGTTCTCCACCCCTGGTCTAGAGGGTATTGGTAAAGTGATGGGCAAAAGGGGTGAGATTCCCAGAGCTGAAAGTTAATTCACATAGGGCAAAGAAAGGGACCCTAAAGTTCCAACTTCCCCATTTGACAGATGAGAAAACTGAGGCCCAGAGAGAAGTGACATACTATGTGACATAATTTCAGGGGTACCCTCGAAAGTCTCTTCTAATCCACAAATGCTTTCATCACCTCATGCAAGATGGTTTCTTTTAATGAAGGACAAAAAACATTCCCTAAATAATTGGTGCTAAGACTTAAATCTAAGCCCACCTGGCAGGGGAAGCACAGAGCTATACATTCCCATTAAGATGTAAATGAACTTTATTAGATCCTTTTGTGAGTGCAGGTTTTAATGATGGTAATGTAGGGGTGAAGGCAGGGCACTGGACACTTGAATGGAAAAGGGGAGACATTTTGTAGGGGATGGGGATGCAGAATACAAAGATGGGAGACTTGTGGCGTTAGACATTTAATCTCTCTGGGGTTAGCTCTAATTTCCTATATTCCTCCAGACTTGCTGTAAGGTCTTTGAAGAATTTCTTCTCGGGGGAAGGCATCTCACTATTTCGAGGCTCTTGGATGAGTATGCTAAGTCAGTGCCTCTGTCTTGTGTTATAGTAAAGAAGCTTTGCTTTAGCATTCCTTGGGCTTGAGGGGCAGATGGCAGAAGAGACTATGTTTGCCTGCTGGAAAATATTTCCAGGTGTTACAAAAATAAGACATAGGGAAGGTTCAGGGAAAGTATGAATCTCTCTTCCTGAGAACATGGAAATGAGCTGCCTAAAATAGGGAATGGAAGCTCTTTTTACACATGAAAACATGAACTAGTTGGAGACTTTATCCTAGGAAATGTAAGAATTTTGAACCAAATAATTTAGGCCCTTAGGTCCTTAGAGATTATCAAGTACCTCTAGTATGTCTTCCATGATGGACTTTATTGGGGCCATTTTTCACCATGACCACAAGGGAGCCTGCAGAGGATAGTTCTCAATAGATGTTGACACCTGGTGTTGCTTTCAGAAGATCTATCATTGATGAGTTTCAGATTATTTGTCTGGGTGGCATTCCCTCAGTTTTTTGAAATGCACAAAAATTGATGCAGTGGCAGAACCTTGAGTATGGAGTCCAGGATTCCAGTCCTAACTCTGCTTGGGCTAGCTTGATCTTCCACCTCTCCTGTGGCATAATTTTGATAAAAGAAGGGGAAGAGAATAAGCATTTATTAAGCATCTATTATGGGCTAGGCTCCATGCTAAACATTTTACAAATATTATCTCATTGGATAAGCAATACTACACAGAATTTGATTTACATCAGTCATCATAGCTTACTCCACATTGCCGTGTGAAATCCTGGAAGAGTCAAGTCATAAATTCTCATTGAGACAGATAGTCATGGAGGAAATAGATTCACAGCAAATGTCCTAGCATTGCCATCAATGGCACACTTCCCAGATTGTTTTACTCAGACTTGAGGGCAGGGAGTGTCTTTCTTTTCCTTACTTGTATCCCTAGCATTTAGCACAGTGCCTGGCACAAAGTAGTATTTTAGAAATGTTCCCAATCCTCTAGTGCTAAATAGTGCACACTTCACCGCAGTCACTGACTTTCTTGCAATGCTTTCACAGATATTGCACCTAGATTGAACTCTATATTCATCGTCTTTGACCATATACCAACAATCTACCTACTCCCCTAAATGTACTTTCCCTGGCTGCTCCTTCAGCAGTAAGAGCTGTAGAAGAGTTTCTCCTCCATGCCTCTTTCTCTTCTAGTCCTACTGTGTGCTTATTTCATGATAGTATCTTCCTTTAAGACTGCTTCCATTCTATCTCGGACCCATCCCCTGCCAAAGGTAGACATTCCCTTTAGGTTGGAGTTTGTTTTCCTCTTCTCATAGCATGAGACTGACGATGAGGGCTACCCCAAAGGTTCAGTACATTCTTTCTCTCCAAGAAAGAAATGAAGATACATGCACTTATCTGACGACTACTTCAAAAAGAGTCAGACTTTTGTTATTCTCCTGGAGCTGCATGGGCAAACAGGGTGGCAGAATCCCAGTTCTAGGGTCCCTGGAATGTTGCTTTACTTCCCGTTAGCCACTCTGCTTGGTTTCTACTGATCCCAAGAAAGTCATGCCTCCCCTAGGATGAGCTCATCACCTGAAATCTCATTATCTTGGAGACAGATTCAACTTTGACACTCAACACCTCTTCGGCACCCTCAGTTGCCTCTCTCCTCTGATTTGAGGGCTGGAGAGCAGAATAATTATCTCCTCTCAAAGCCTCCCTCGACAACAACAACAACAAGCATTTATTCAGTACTTACATGTGTCAGACACTGTGCTAAGCAAGCTGTTTCCAAATATATCATTTGATACAACAGCCATGGCAAGTAGGTATTATTCTTATCCCATTTTATAGTTAAGGAAACTAAAACAAATTCCCATTTTGTAGTACATATTTGTGCTACAGAATTATATTCAGTCTTTTTTTTTAAATTTATACTTTTAAGAGTTTTCACTGGATATTTTAAAAAAGAAAATCCAGACCAAACAACAATTTCTGGTACTTAACATTTTTCATGGCATAATAAATCCTTTTTTTTTTTTTGGCTATGTGTATGTTTTTAATTGATCATTTAAATAGCACTAATAAAAAGTCTAAATTTAAAAAGAAAAAAGGGCCCAGACTTTTCTAGCTTACTTCTTTTACCATCAGCTGCTGTGCTTGGTTTCAAGTCCACAATCATCATGACCCTATGCCAGGTACCTTCTGGCAGTCCCTCCACTTCCCCCTTCTAGCTTTCTTTTGTGTGTTGTCTTTGCCCATTAGAGTATGAGCTCCTAGAGGCCAAGGAGTATCCCCCTTTTCCTTACTTGTATCCCCAGCACTTAGTATAGTAGTATTTAATTTATAGGATAGTGGATAGAGTATCAGGTCCAAGTCAGGAATTCAAATCCGGCCTCAGATACTAGCTGTGTGACCCTGGGTAAGTCACTTAACCTTGTGGGCCTCACTTTCCTCATCTGTCAAATGAGCTGGAGAAGAAAATAACAAACCACTCCAGTACCTTTGCCAAGAAAACCCCACATGAGTCACAAAGAGTTGAACACGACTGACAACGAAAATCGTTTATTGATTGGCTGTTGACTGCTTTCCTGGACCTGGAGCTTTGATGCTTCATTCTGTCCTTGCCAGTTTTGCATTGAAATGAGGTGTTGATAAAATGACTCAGATGATACTATCTATGTGATGACCTTTTGAGTATCATGAATCTAATATCATCAGAGACAGGGCTATACAAATAGCTCTGGAGCCATTTGACCCCTTAAAGTACATCTTTTTTGTTTTTAAAGACTCATGTATTATGTCACCATTCTTGTCAAGTCTGTCAATCAAACCCAAGTCTATGTGGAAGAGTTTCCACCAGTTGCCTTGTTCCTCTGCATCTTGCTCTAGCTGGGGAATGTAGCTCAGCTCTGCTACACATGGTTTCTGAAAATCAGGATTATTTTACTCCTTGTCTACGTCCTTTCAGAATGTAAGGCTAGTCATCTTAAGGATTATGATTCTGGTAATAATCATCCTGCTTTTTTCCTCTGACACCTCAGAAAGCAGTGATACAAAAACAAAAAGTCAAAAATGCTCTTTATCTGCACTTTCCAGGGTGGGAGGATAAAGAGTCCTCTTAACTTAGATCTTACTTGTGACCAATTGATCTTGGACATTTAATTCTGAGAACTGGACTGACTGGTATCTTTTCTGCATTCAAATTAGCATAACATTGACCACATTAAGCAGGATAATTTACCTCCACCTTTCTAAGAGCATAATTCTGGCTACTTAAAAAAAAATCCATGGTTTGGTAGAATGAAATCCCATGCTTTGGGACTGCATTGGAATTTCAATTAAACTTTGAAGTACAAAAAGTGAAGGGAGTAATCTATTTCCATTAAGTGTGGTCTCTCTCTCTTCTACCTTGGGGAAGGAGCTGAGCAACGTAGTTATTGTTCCCAGCAATTGGAGAATTCTGTCGGCTTGGGCAAAGGCTAAGCTTTTGTCATTCTGCCTTTGGGCAGACCGTAAAGAAAGCTTCCATTTGTATTGGTAGGAAACCATTTTGTACCTTTACTTGCTCCCTACCCTTCTCTCCCCACATAGAAGGTGAAGAGAGAGAAGTGAGTTTCTAGACAGGTCAACAGACAAAATCCAATCAGATCAAACCCCCAAGAAATGCTGTGTATTTGAATTTTTGTCCAAAGAAATGTTCTATATTAAATTCTCAGGAGTCTTGGGAATTAACAGACTACTGTCTAAAAAGTACTTGGTGTGTCTTGGGATTTTGATCTGTTGAAATCTGAGGCGCTGACTTGATTATAACGTGTGTATAAACACACATATAAATATGTACATAAAGAAATATATACATACTTACAACAGTAATAAAAACTAACATTTATATAGTGTTTACCACATGCCAGGCATGTGCTAGGTGCTTTACAATTATTATCTCATTTGATCCTCACAACAGCCCTGGGAGGTAGGTGTTATTATTATCTCTATTATATCACCCAGAAACCATTTTCACTTGGAAGAATTTTCCTCTGGACCATATTCTAAAAACAACATTGAAAGTTCATTCTCTGTATTCATTGGGTGAAGGGGAAGTCCATTTCTGCTATTTCTGTCTTACTCCACCTTATTTTGAATCTTCCCTTCACCCTCTCCCACTCCAGGGAGAAACTCAGAATAAAATAGCTGAGGATCAGCTATGATTGCTGATCCGTTCCTGGCTTGCATGTTCTCTCATCCAAAAGGCTTGGCTTTGTATAAGAGGCTAATAGCATATCCACTTGTCTGGGATATGTGATTGGCTCATAGCTCCAATAAAAATAGAGATTTTAGTAAATACTAATGCCTTTAGTTTGATCAGTCCCTTACTATCTCTTCTCAGGGAGAAGTTGGTTATTTCCAATGCCCAGGGTTGTCTGAGGGCTAGAACTTGGGCATGATTCCATGGTCCTCTTTTCTTGGGAACTCTGCTCTGTGGAAATTTGCACCCTGAGAGTTTGTCCAACCTGTTCTGCTGAGGCTGTTCACTGCAGTGGGATGCATTCTTCTTGTATACCTTTTATAGGGTTTTCAATTTCACATAAGCTAGTGAGTTTTTTTGCTCCATTTTCTTCCCAAGAAGAATCTTTAAAGCTGTGTAGGTACTCATTCTGTCCTTATTCTCCAAAAGGCTTCACACATTTTTGCTTATGAAATGTTAGGGCTATTTTTCCATATGTGCTTAAATGCAGAATAATATCTAGGCACACAAATGTGCATATGGACTTGTCACCATGTGTCTTTTAGCTGTGAAGATGGACTGGAAGCACTAAACCTTCCTAGAAGGAACTGATAATTGTCTCCCCCTCTTTCTAGTTTCATCTTAGTCAAGAGAGCTCTACTCCTTTAAAAATTCCTCTCTCTTCTTTCCTTTGCTTTCCCCTTTTTTGGCAGTGTAGGTAGAGAAGCAAGAAGAGACAAGTCACCATCCGCTTGGACCTTATATGCAGCTGTCATCTCACTCTGAAGTACTGATGTGGGGGAGGAGGTGAGATGATCTCCTGACCAGGAGTAGAGAGAAATAAAGGTGCAATGACATTTATATGTTCATCCCCCAAAACCTCTCATCACAGATCTGTTTGGGCCTCCATGCGGCTGGAAGTTGAGGGAAACAAGAGTGAGGGCAGAGGGAATGGATGTCTTGAGGGATTACTGGAAGACAGAGTCCAAGGACCCACCCAGTCCTCCAGCACTTAGCAGTAGGCTTTCATTTCCCCAGTTATTTGCAGTCTCTGTGGCTCCTGTCTTTGTAAATCAACAGTCTTTCCTTTGTTAGCTCTTCCCATTCACACCTCCCAAAGATAATGCCCATGAACTTTTCCCATTAGTTTCCTAGTGTGTTCCTCCTGGGTGCAGAAAGAAATGGATTTTATGAGATAGTTTTCACTACACAACAAACTCAAGGCATAGGGGAGAGCATTCCGTCACTGGCTGAGAGAAGGTGAGTGGGGCTGGAGGAAAGAAATGGGTTGTGAAATCTGGCAAAGTGTCAGGACTGCAGCCATCAGTCCTGATCTCCTACACCAGCCCTCGGTAGGGGAGCCCCATGGTAACAAGTTGAACTGTTGAAAGCTGTTTCCAGACATTTCTGATTGATTTAAAAAGCAATGGATAATAAGACCCCCTCCAAGCTTCTCCGGCTTATGTTTCCAGATGCCTAGTCCAGCAGCCAGTTTCATTGTAATAGTATTATAAGTTATGTTGGGATCAATATTTGACAGTTTCTTAATAAAGTCCTAGACCCAAGCCCAAAAACTGTAGGCTAAAAACAGTCTGTGGAGGAGGGCCTGGGCAGGTGGCAATGTGCTTCTGAGGCCCGTTAGGTGGGGGTGAATCTGTTACATCAGGCAGCTGTCCTTTTCTTCTGAGTATAGTAAGGGGACTGGCCAATGGTGGTCTAGTCCTTCAGGTATATGCAGGGGGCTCATTGGCCAATCCTCTTTTTACATAAAGATTCCTAAGGTTATACCCATTCTTCTGGGTTTCCCTGCTCATAGAACTTTGGGAGCAATGACGGCAGAAAAGGTGAGATGAGCATCTTATCTCATCAGCAAAACCAGGGTCATTATCTGTAAGAGATCCATTTCTCCCACAGAGGAACTCCATGCAAGTTCTGTCCTAACAATTATTCAGTTTGTTCATTCAGCAATTCTTCATTCAGTATTCACTTCACTGAGGGTCTCTTAAGTGGCCAGCAATGATTGGGCAGAATACGAAAGACAAATTAGGTGGGGTTTCTGCTTGTCCTGCAGCTTCCAGCCTAGGTGCAGAGACCAGATCTACTACTGCATGGCACATGTGTCATATGAGGTTAGGACTAGGGATTTGACCTGTTATTTCCTTGGTGTGGGAAACTCCCTCTACCCATGCAGGTTGGTACTCTTTGAGCAACTTAAGGTCTTAGAAAAATGCCTAGAAGTAAAGGATCTGCCTAGATTCACACAGCCAGCAGTTATCAGACATAGGAATTGAACTCAGCTCTTCTTAGCTCCAAGATTAAATCTCTATCCACTATACCAAGTTGCCTCCCACTCTCTTATATATGTGTATAGATACACACACATATATGTATATAATATATATAAGTATATATATACATACAGTCCCATTATATGCATTATATATGTAAAAATCAGTTAAGTAACAGTGTAATGCAACCTATTGTACGTGTGTATACACGTATATATATATGTGCACATATATGTATGTATATATAGGCAGCTGGGTGGTGCAGTAGTTAAAGCACCGGGCCTGGAGTCAGGAAGACTCATTTTTGTGAGTTTTTTAATCCAGCCTCAGACACTTAATTGCTGTGTGAACCTGGGCAGGTCACTTAACCCTGTTTGCCTCAGTCTCCTCATCTGTGAAATGAGCTGGAGAAGGAAATGGCAAACCACTCCTGCATCTTTGCCAAGAAAATCCCAAATGGGGTCATGGAGAGTAGGACGTGACTGAAATGACTCAACGGCAATAAACTTGAGGAATCAGAGAAGGCTTCACGTGGGAGGTAGAACCCTAGCTCAAGTAGGACTTCTGAGAGACAGAGGAGATGGAGAACATTCCAGGTACGAGGGACAGTCTAAGTGAAGACACTGGGGCAAGAGAGCAAATGCCGAGTCTGAAGAACTCCAAGGTGTCGGGTTTGAAGGGAATGGAGAATATAGAGGAAGGGGAGTGATGTACAGTGAATCTGGAGAGATACAAAGTATTCTAGGAATATCTATCTGGCGAGCATGTAGAAATTGGAACACCATGCCTTCTGCCTCAGCCTCATCTTGCCTGGATCTTGAGTTTACACAAATACTTTCTTTTCTTCTGACCTTAACTATCCCCTCAGCTTCCCTGTTCCCCCTCCCTAGAGTGTAGCTCAGGGAGAACTGATTTATTTTCAACACAGTCCTTCCGAGTTTTGGTTTAAAGTCTCTGCTCTTAGACTCTATGACTCACACATGTCTGGTCATCTCCATGTACATTTCTTAGATTGTATCTCTAAAGCAGGAGTTCCACCCGGGTTCCCTGGACAGATTTTAGGGGATCTGTGAACTTGGCCAGGGGAAAAAAAATCACCTCTTTCTTTTTACTAACCTCTAACTGAAATTTATCATTCCCTTTGATTATGAATACAGACAACAAACATTACTTTGAGAAGATGGTCCATAGACTTTACCAGCTTTCCAAAGAGATCCATGACACAAAGAAAGTTAAGAACTTTGACGTAAAGGATGGGGCCTGAGAACAAGCCAAAATGTCTGAATAAGGCCCAAACTAGGGGTATGTTCAATTTGGGCTTTAGCAAAAGCCATTTAATGACAGGGAAGCTAGTTTACTTAGAATTCCTCTGCTTTCTTTTTTCCTCTATGTTTCAAGTATGGTGTTAAAATGAATAGAGGAAAGTTTTATATGTATGTGAAGAACCCCCTTAGTATCACAGCATCTAGAAGCAGACAAGACCTTAGAGATAATCTCCTTTAGTTTTTTTCTTTAAAAAAATCCATTAGTATTACACTTCCTTTTCTGGCTAAGTAATAAAACCCATTTTTGCATAAATTAAATGGTGGCATTGGCTTTGGGTTTGATTTTTCTCCTCCTTCCTGCAACCACTGACTCGTAATGAGGCTCTCACTTCCCCCAAGAGCCCAGAGCCCCGTGCTACAATTCCTGTTGTGGTTTCCTCGACATTGATTGTCCAGCAAGGCTTTCAGGAGACTCTCACATAATGTGGATTTTGGCCCCAAAGTGGTGTGGTTTGCAGAGATCCCGAGTTTACCACTGAGATAAATATCTCCACTGGTAAAATGTTGGGGTGGATGTGCACTCTGCATAAAGAGCTTAGCATTTTTGGTACTACTGTTCTGAACAGGAGGAGGCAACAAGGAGATAGGACCTCCACCAAGCTTAGCCAGATGCACAAACTTTCTTCTGGACTTGAGGCTTACCTCTTATTATGTCACCAGTTATTTCTGTGATGCCAAAATAGTTCATCCTAGTAGTGTTGGGCTGGTAAGACCAAGGGTGGGGAGTTGAAGAAAGCTTTCTGTTTCTTGCTCTTGTTTCTTATTTCAGTTTCAGATACGGCTGCAGTTGACTCTCAAGTCATGCTGTTTGAGGTTTCTTTCAGTGCTCTGTTCTGTTCACCAGCTATTGTTTTCATCCTCCCCAATAGATTTGCTCTGAACCTCATATAGCTGCAATCTTGTAAAGTCAGTACATTTATATAAAGAAAGCCACTGTATGTTCATTCACTCCAAATTGTGAGTGGACAAAGGGGTATGCTGAAGTACAATGCCCTTTGGAGACCTCTGTGGTAGTCAGATGGATACACTGGCCTCAGTAACAGTGTCACTTGGGATTTCCAAAATGGTGACAGGGAGGGAGGCAGGCAACTGGTTCAATTATCATTTAGGGTATGCTGTTTTTGGAGATGGGGAAGAAAAACAATGAAGAGTGGTTGTATGTGCTTGACTGGAATGGTAGAAAGAATTTCTACTGGAGCCTTTTCTATGAATACTTTGGCCAAATAAATTCTCTCCTTCCTTCCCCCCCCCTTTCCCCCCTGCCTCCCTCTTTCCTTCCTTCCTTCCTTCACCTATATATCTATCTACATAATATACCTATACATTATACACACACATATATGTATATAGACATATATACATACATACAAATATGTACATACATATTATTCATGTATTTAGGGGGCAGAGTTGGCTCAATCTTTGTTTTTTCCCTTTTTGAATTCCTGTCTGATTTTATCTCTTACAGTAAGCATCTGGTAATCTTTCTGCCTTTAGCTCTGATTAGACTCTTAGTCAACCTAATGGCCTAAGAAATAATTGGTGGGCATATTGAATTACTGCACACTGAAGTTTTACTTTCACTCACAAATCTGGGCCTAAGACAGGAAAGAAGGTATTGGACAAACATGTGTTCTGAGAAAAGCCAATTTCTTTTCCTGCAGATGGCTGGCTTTCTTTTCCCCTATTTGCCCAGGACCGGACTTCGGTGTCACTCAGTTTTACCCTAGAAGAATTATTGCACTAATAATGGTTAGTCATATTTCTCTTATTATGGTTCATAATAAAAGGAGTAATGTCTTCAAAAGCAAGAAATCCTTGCTTTTGAGGAGCCACATTCAGACAGAAAAAAACAAAACAAAACAAAACACATTTGATCTGGGGTGAAAGGTGCTGTTAAAGAAAAAAGCTAAGTCAAGGTCCCCCAATTGGGCAGAGAACAGAACATTGTCCTTCTAAAGTTTTTTATTGAACTGAAGGACATGTTTTATGAAGGGAGTGCGACCTTGGATTACTAAGGCTCTTCCTGACACCTCTCTCTCCACCCCTCACGTCTGAACCCATTTACGACTAAACACATAAAGTGTGAGTTATAGAGAAAGGACTAGGCTATGTGAGCATGCTTGGTAACCATTTCAGGATTAGAATGATTCTAATTTTTCAAAGGAGCAAATGTTCCTCCTGCAGTATTGAGTGTTACCAGAGAGGTTGACTAATCTATTCAAAAAGAGAAAGTGAAGCAAAGCCAGCTTCCACTTTTTGGAAGAAACAATAATAATAATGGCTAGCATTTATAAAGCACTTTAAGGTTTGGGAAGCACTTTACATTTGCTAATCCTCACAGTGACCTGATAAAATAGGGGCTATTATTATTATATATTATCCTCATATATATTATGTTATTGTATGTAATATATATTATGCGTTGTCCTTATTTTTGACAAATGAGGAAATTGAGACTTAGGCTTAAGTGAATGGTCCAGTGACTCATAGCTATGTCTGAGACTGTCTTCCTGACTCCAAGTCACACACTCTATCCACTCCTCTCACCTACCTGCCTCATTTCTTATTTGTTCTACCCAAGTGTCTCATGTTAATATCTTGATGATAAAGAAGGACTTGGTTATTTTCTATTACCAAAGGAAAGGTTTGTGCTTAACCACTTCCCTTCCTTCCATCTTTTGATCTCTCCCATGCTTCTACATATAGAAGGATCAATTGATTTCTAAGAAATGGCTAAGTACCCTTCTCTAGATTTCGAGCTCCATGATGGCAGAGATCTTTTTTAATAACACAATTCTTCTGGTGGTGCTCCATGTCTGTCAATCACAGAACATTATGATCTTTAAAGAATCAAAATTATGGGTGATCCAAAGGGCAAGAGAGAGAGATATACAGGATGGATGTAAGTAGGCTACAGTATACTACTTTCATTAAAGAAGTAGTCTAAAAATGTCATCAGAGAAATGTGTGATTGGAAAGGTGATAAATCAGCCATATAGAAAGAAGGACAAAAGATGGATAGCTTGAGTGGTGTCCACAAAATGTTAAAATATCTTAAGAAAGCCCTTTGGCACATTGCAAAGATTCTTCTCTAGAAGATTTATTGGAAGACAGTGACAAGAATTACAAAGGATGTGAAGGTGTAGATATATTGGGATCTATACTACCTGGAGTACCCATATTGAGGAGATCATGGAAGCAACAAATATAAGAAGCAAAATATAAGGGATCATAGCTTATTTGTCCTTCATTCTTCCCCAGTGCCTAGTGTAGTGTTCTGCAAATAGTAGGTGCTTAATAAGTGTTTATTGCACTTAATTTTCTTACTCTCAAATCTTTCCCATTCTGTTCCATAATGCTTGTTGAATATCTACTTGTTCATGAAATTATATTTGGTCTTTTAGTAAATACAACTAGGTGGTATAAAGCATAGGACTTGAAGTCAGGAAGACCTGAATTCAAATTCTGATTTAGACACTTTTTAGGTGTGTAATCTTAAGCAAGTCATTTAACATCTCTGTGCCTCAGTTTCTTTATTTGTAAAATAGGGGTAATAATGGCACCTACCCAACAGGATTGTTGTGAGGCTCAAATGAATTAACATATGTAAAGTTCTTTGAAAACCTTAAAGTGCTATATAAATGTTCTAATTGTTGATGTTGTTCAGAGCAGACATGGGAAGGGGCATGGCGCAGTAAGTTGTGGTGCTAGGAAATCTGAATATCAGTTATGGATCTCTAATTACTAAAGTCTTTGATGCTGAGCAACTGATTTCATGTCCTTGGGCCTCAGCCTCTTCATCTGTTAAATGAAGAAGTAGGAACAGATTTCTAAGGCCCCTCTCAGATCTATCATGTTTTATGTCATTAAGACCTTGGGTGTTAACAATAAAGATAATGCATTCCTCTGTTTTTGTATCTCAAAGAGTAGAAAAAGAGCTATTCCTACCACCGCTAATCCAAGTGCCAATTAGAAACCAAAGGATGAATACTTTAGCAATTAGGATAGTTTGAGAAATATTCTGAAAAATGAGTTACACATGTGACTACAACCCCCCAAAGTAGCTCTATCTAAAACTAGAGGACAATTCAGAGTGACTCAAGGCTGCTAAGGATGGTATAGTTTGGTAGACAAAGTGAATTAGAATTTTTATAAATGTACCAATCTAGGCTTACGTGATACCAAGGACCTTTGATGACACCAGTCATGAGTAGGTTAGTTAAGGACAAAAACTGGAGTTGGCAGTTGTTATTTGTCTTTCATTCTCAAAGAAGACCATGACATTAGGGAGGTGATGCTATGACATGCAAGTGAATTGGATTTAAGTGAGGGAGGGCTGTGCAAGGTCACCAGCCTCACTTTCTTCTCCAGAACTGTCTGGGTCCAGTGGCAAGATACAGATCAGGATGACTGGAGATGGCCCTGGAGTTAGTAGATTTTGTGCATGACACGAAGATTAGAAGGATAGCAAATATCTAGGTTGTGGGGCAGAGCAGGGAGGGAAGGAAAAAAAAGAAAGTTTCATGATAAATTTAATATATATTTAAAAGGAATAGCAAGTTATACATAACAGACTTGCAGTTTCATGTGCAATCCTCTTTTTTTTTCTTTTCTACTATGTTATGGAAATGCTAGTTTTATTTCTTAAGTTCAAAATAAAATAAGTAAAAAAAAAGATAGCAAATACATTAGATGGCAGACTACAAATACATTAGATGACAGAATGAGGACTCACGAATACTTTGACAGATTGAAACAGAGGGCTGAAGATAAGATGGAATTTAATAGGGCAGCGTATAAAGTCCTGTACTTCGACTCTAAAACTCAACTCTACAAATACAGGATTGGTGAGTAAATGAAATTTCCTAATAATTAGAGCTATCAGACTGTGAAATGGGCTGCCTCAGAAAGTCATAGACCTTCCCTTCACTGGAGGTCTGCAAGCAATAGGTGTATGATATCTTGTCAGGGGCAAGCTAGAGAAAATTCTTATTCAGGTGAGGGTAGGATTTGGTTCCTTGTGAAAATCTTTCCAATCATGGATCTTGAGAATTCTGTGAATTTCTTGGAAATCACACGCTGCCCTCATCAATCATTCTAGCTGTTTCCATCTGAATGACCCTCCTTCTTCTCGCTCTGGGAGCAGGGTCTTGGTGGGAGCGGGGAGGGGTAGTGGTGGGAATGCTCCATTTGAAGAGGATTCCATACAACTTGGGGGTAGGGTGATGGGTTTGAGGGCGGGTGTAGCTGAGTGCATTGGGGCATAAAAACCTGCATGCACCTGTAGAACAAGTGATTTTGATGAACTAAGAAAACTCTGTCAGTATTAACATCTGGTTGCTTACCTCAGTACGGAATTACTGCAGCTCAATCCCTTGACCTCATCTTTCACTAGCTGCCTTCCCCCACTTTGGATTTGTTGTCAACCTGGTTCCCCCATGTCCAATCACTTACCAGGGCTTTTCAATTCTACATGCCTCACATTTCTTCCCTTCTCTCCACTTTTCAGGGCTACCATCCTAATTTAGGCACTTAGCACCTTTCCTCGGGTCTACTGCAGTGACCTTTCTGCTTCCAGTCTTTCTCCTCTCCACTCTTTATCTGATATAGAAATCAAATTAATATTCCTTAAGCTCAGATCTAATCATGTCACTCCCTTGCTTAAAAACCTTCAGTCACTTTTCAGTTTCTCTCAAATAAAATACAAATTCCTTAACTAGACATTTAAAGTCCTTTACAGTTTAACTTTCAGCCTTCCATTTCAGACATTTCATATTGCTGGCAGCTAGCTTGCCTGAGACATTTACTAGCTGTGTGACCCTAGATAAGTCACTTAAACTCTCTCAGCCTCAGTTTCCTCTTCTGTACAACGGGGATAATAATTGTATCTATCTCCAAGGGCTGTTGTGAGGATCAAATAAGTGCTTAGCGCATAGTAGGTGCTATATAAATAGTTGTTTATTATTACACCTACTATTACTCCTCCACCTCTTCCTCCCTACTACAACTACTACCACTACCACTACCACCACTACCACTACTACTATACATATCCTTCTGTCCAGCCAAAGTGGCCTACTTATATTTCACAAACTTTTCATTCCATTTCCCATCTCTGTGCCTTTGTACAGATTATCTACATGCCTGGAATGCATTCCTTCCCTTCATATGTCATTTTTAATTCTTAGATTCCTTCAAGGTTCAACTTGGGTGACACTTTCCATAGAAGAAGGCTCTCCTAATCTTCCTGGCTGTTAGTGTTAATGTTTTTCTATATCGTACATACTTATCTGTTTATTTTAGATAACAGATAAGTATTACATGTTAGATAATTAGAATCTAAGCTATTATTATTAGAATGTAAGCTCCTTGAAGGGAGGGGACTGCTTTTTACCTTTTTTTTGTTTAATTCCCAGAGCACACATTAGAGGCCTTTGCACATAGTAGGTACTTAATAAGTGCTTGATGGATTAATGAATTCTCTTGACCCTGCTTCTGTTTTTGCTCTCACTCACTACCACAAGCTTTTCACCTTCATGACCCATATTTCTAGTTAGTGATCTTGGCTTTCCTGCGTAGCTGTTGTATATCCCTGGTTCTCCTCTGCTCCAGCAGTAACTTCTCAACTGATTACATTATTCTTCCTTGTACCCAAACTGGGAAGGCACCAACTACTGCATGGAGCTGGATTAGTTCTAGCCTGGGATGTGTTATTTGTTCAGTTGTTTTCAGTCATGTTAGACTCTTTGTGACCCCATTTGGAGTTTTCTTGGCACAGATACTAGAATGGCTTGCCATTGCCTTCTCCAGCTCATTTTTACAGATAAGGAATCTGAGGTAACTTGCCCAGGGTTACACAGATAGTAAGTGTCTGAGGCTGGATTTGAACTCAGGAAGATGAGTTTTGCTAACTCCAGGACTGCTGCTCTATTTACTGTGACACCTTCAACCTGTGATGAGAATAACAAAATTCCAATCACGTCTGCCAGCCCCAGCAATGGACTGGGGGAAGGAGGGTTGTTTGCTTGTATGTGGCTGTGGCATTATACCCTCCTGAAGTTTCAGAAATGCAAGCCCAGAATAAAATAGAGTCTGGGCCATGTAACAATCAGGAATGTGGCTTTTCAACCAAATGACATTTATGGACATGGCTAATGCAGGAATTTTTTTGATCAACTATGCATATCAGTTACAAAGTGTTTTTTTTTTAATTTTGGGTGGAGGAAAGTGGGAGGGAGGGAAATTATTGTTTATAAATCGAAAAAAGTAAGATAAAGTGAAAACTTAAAAATTCTGTATTGGAGAGAGAAGGGAGAGAGACAGAGGTGGAGGAGAGGGAGAGATGGGGAGGAAGAGGGAAAATGAAAGTTAGAGAGAGAGAAAACAGAAAGGAGAATATGTCTGGCTGCAAACCCAGCTGGACACCTCCATAGCATAAACTAGTAGTTCTATTGAATTAAAAGGTTTTCCAGTCCTATTGTGTCTCTTCCTGGGTCCATTGCTTAATTGAAGCTTTTTTTTTCTTTTTAAAAATCTCCTTCTATGGAAATTCCCTGTCATGGTCAACATCCCAATCTCTTGACATAGATGGAAAACTGTCTTCCAGGCCATGATCTACCTCATGGGACATAGAATAATAGATTTAGAGCTGGAAAGTACCTTAGAAGTCATTGAATCAAAACCCCACATTTTACAATGAACTGAGAGGGGTGAACTACTCTGCCCACAGCCAAGCAGCCAACAATAATCTGAGGTGGAATTTGAACCCAGAATCTTTCTGACTCCAAACATTGTATCTACTATATCATGATGATGGAGGTCTACTCCCTGCTAATAAACATTGAAGCAGCTTGGTCCGTTGACAACAATCAATGGATCTGTGAAGATTAATGGATCTCTGGTAGTGGGATGGCTTTACTATCAATGGTGTCAGCTCCTTTAATGTGTTTGCTTTGGGATGCCAAAGGAGCTAGCCAGCCCTAATGGACCGATTTATGGAGAGCTTGCCGTGAGTTGGCAAAAAATAGACCTGGCACAGACTCTCATGAAATAGAGAATTGGTCTTTCTTTGTCTCTTACAAAAGATCTGCTTTAACTGTTTTTCCTCCATTGAAAGGGAAGTGCAAGAAAGAGAAAATAAATCCTTTTTAATTGAAAAAATAGTTTAAAAAAAGAACACCGCTAATGGAATCAGAAGGTCTGGGTTCAAATTATACACCTGACACTTACTGACTTCATGATTTTGGGCAGTGAGTGAACTGGGTTACACAGCACCTAAGGTTCCTTCTAGTTCTAAGTCTTTGAGGCTATAGGCTAGTAATCAGGCTTTGGTGCTATCAGTGAGCAGTATCTAGAACTTCTGGGCCTGCAAGGTGGCACAGTAGATAGAGTTCTGGGCCTAGAATCAAGAAGACTCATCTTTATGAGTTCAAATTTGACTTCAGGCATTTTTTTGCTGTGTGATTGAGGGCAAGTCCCATAACCCTACTTGCCTCATTTTTCTCATCTGTAAAATAAACTGGAGAAGGAAACAGAAAACCATGTCAGTATCTTTGCCAAGAAAACCCCAAATGGGGTCAGGAAGAGTCAGACACAACTGAACAACAACAACATCTAGAATCTCTGCTCTTAATTTCCACCTTGCTGTACTAATAGGAAAAAGCAACTCTTTGTTAAGACAGTCTCTTGTGCTTAGTGCAGTTACAACCTCATTTGAATCCAGGAAGGGGATGAGCTGGAGACAGCATTTCAGACCAGTCAAGAACAATTTGAATATAGATAGTTATGAAGTTTATGATATGCGGCTGTCCTATGGTCTTCCAGAGCTTCATGAATTCAGGCCTTCAGGACTTCATGTGTCTTGTTGATATTTTGATTTATTCATGGGATCCTGTCCAACATATAACCTTAGTTCAAACAAACAAACAAAAAATACCACCAATGTCTGAACCAGAACTACTAGTCGTTTCCAAAGCTAAGGATATGTCAGTTTGAGCAAAAGTAGGTGGAATTTCCTGGGAC
The DNA here is from genome assembly GCF_900497805.2 of Vombatus ursinus. Classification (NCBI taxonomy): domain Eukaryota; kingdom Metazoa; phylum Chordata; class Mammalia; order Diprotodontia; family Vombatidae; genus Vombatus; species Vombatus ursinus. Next base: position 12,398,052 of record NW_020948983.1, read on the forward strand.
GTGTATTACATTATGGGATGGAAGGAAAGGGGAAGCTAGGATAATGGGATCATAGTTTTAGAGCTGGAGGGGACTTCAGAAGCCATTAATTGACTCCCCTACATTTTACAGATGAAGGGAACGGGGCCCAGGAACTTTAAGTTACTTGCCCAAGGCAAGAAAGATAGAGCTGTCAATGGACACAGTACAGGTTGCAGTAATACTGCAACGGGGGGCACCCATGATTTTGTGGGTTTGTAAGATTGTTACATTGCCTTAACCTCTTTTTTCTACATTCTTCTCTAAGGTTATCTTATATCTACTCTGTATGTATCTTGTACATACCTACCTAGCAGGTCAGGCACTGTTTTTTAACCTTTGTAATAAGTATGCCAAACACATAGTAATAAAAAATGTAGTAATTAAAAATTGTTGGTTGATTGGTTATGCCCCTCACAGATCAACTTAGTTGCCCTAAATCTTTTACTGGTCTTCCACCAGAGAAGAGAGTTCTAAGGAAATGAAAGTGATACGCTACTGCCTTAGCATTTACCTATGTAGGCCATTTGGGATCAGTACAAGTGCCTGTAGTAGGGACTATCCTATCCCAAGACAGCGCCTCATCTGACACATTTCAGCCTTATGTCTATATTTTGAAGAAACAATCAGCAGCCACACAAGAAAGTAGACATTATACAATCTGAGGCAAAGCGCTACTAGCAGTGAGTTCAGTGTCCCAGTCTTGGCACCATCACTTGGAAGGCACTCTTTAAAAAGTACTCCTTAAAAGCCCAATCAAACAGTAAAAACTTGCAATGTTTCCAACACAGCAGAAAATTGAGCTACTGTCAGAGAAGGCAGGTGCTTTTTATCTGTCAGTTCAACCTTTCCATTGTGTATGTTCAAGGTTGCTACAATCAGCTGGCTCTCAGAATCCAGTGAATGCCCCAACCACTGCCCCTAGCTACCTATGCAAATTACATTGCAGCTTGAGAATTCTGTTCCTCCCCTACTCTCCAAATTCCATTTAGAGCTTTTTGAGTTGATTAGAAACAAGATGTATGCATGCAGACAAGATGCTACTGCTTATCATCCAAGAAAGGTAACCCCTCTGATGGAGTTAGAGACCATGTTGAATAGGGTGCTCTATCTCTTATCAGCTAGATGGTGCGGTGGATAGAGCACCAGGTCTGAAGTGCAATTATGACTTCAGATACTTGTTAGCTGTGTAACCATGGGCAGCTCACTTAACCTAATTTGCCTCAGTTTCCTCATTTGTAAAATGAGCTGGAGAAGTTAAATGGCAAACCAGTCCAGTATCTTTGCAAAAAAACCCAAAAAGGAGTTGTGAAGAGTTGGACATGACTGAAAAGTGACTGCATGCATGCATGCACACGCGTGCGCACACACACACACACACACACATAAATATAAAGAAGAAAAAGAGGATTATATATGAAGCCATGAATCTATTATGTATGGATTATTTATTTTTATGTATATATTAAATTTATCATGATAGTACAGACACTACCCTACTTATCTTTTTCCTTCTGAACTTCCTTCTGTTCTCTTGTTTGTTTTTAAATGATTCCTCAGCACTCTTTTCTTTCTTTTCTATTTTACATTTCTATCACTCCTCTTCCTCAATTTTCCCTTTCTCCAATAAAATAAAATAAAAGCTTTCCCTTGAAGCAAGCAAAAGGAATTCACGCGTTGGTCAAATCTGAAAATAAATGTTTCATTCTGCATCCTACAGTCCATTACCTCTCTGCCAAGAGGTGAGATACATGCTTTATCATCAGTCTTTTGGAGTTGTTAATGGTCATTGCACCAATGTAAAGTTTTCACAATTTTCCATTAAAATGTTATAGTCATTATATACATTGTTCTGGTTCTACTCCTGTCATTCTGCATCAGTTCATTCAAGTATTTTCAAATTTCTATGAATCTAACTATTCACTCTATATTTCATCAATTCTTGCTCTGCTTCACACACTCAACCTTAACCCTGGATATCTAGCTACCGAATGTATACCCACTCCTGGTACTAGTGGAGGGGAAGACCACATTCCACTCAAAGGAAATTCTTGATATGCCCAAGAACAGATGACTTAGTGAGATAAAAAGGAAGTGGAGAGAAAGAAATGCCCCTCAGCCTACTATTCTGAGAAATGGACAAGTTTTGTTATGGAATTGGTAGGGGGTTTCCAAAAGCACTACCCTGGGGATACCAAGGCTGGGGAAGAATCCTCTTAACCTATATTTAGATTTGAGCATTGTCAGCAGGGAGGGCAATGAAGATGATGGTAGTGACTCTTCAGCTGAAGGAGATTTGGAGGAACCCTGGAGGTTGGATCTAGTTGGTCAACACAGAGGAAAAAAAAAGCTCGAAAGTTTGTGGCACTTTGAGAGAACTCTTTTCTACAATTAATACCTTTTTGGCTACCTTGATACTGAACTATTGAAGCTTTTTCATTGGACCTTGCCTTTCACTAACTGAATATCCTACTCTTGACCCTGCTTCTCCTTCCGATACCACTGCAGATTGCCTCGGATCCTTCAATGACCCATATTTTTGTTTATTGACTATCTTGTCTACATGATTCTCACTCCTTCTGCATAGGAATTTCCTGGTTTTGATCACCTCTTCCCCAAACAGTGATGCCCTCAAGATGCCTTGGAACCCAATCAGCCATATAAAGTCCATTCCTGGACCTACCCCTGGGCAGAGATGGAGGAATTAGTATAGGTAGAGATTGTGGCAATGAGGAGGCAGATTCTTCTTTCTATTCCTTTTAGGAAAATAATTATCTCTTGAGCTCTGGGAGTGGGTCTCCAATTTTCCCCCAATATTTGCTACTTTCTCCCTCACCCTAATCAGCATGTGGCATAAAACTGCATTTGCCATTTTTGTAAAGGAGGTAAGTTCTTTGCTTTCCCCATATTTTACTAAGCAATGTTGGCTCATCTGGCATTTTCAAAATTGGGAGGCATTAGCTGTGGTCATTGCTAATTTCAAATTTCCTTTCTTTAGGAGGTTAAAGTTGGACCATTAGTGCCTCCTTGTTATTACTTTTTGTTCATAATTAAAGATATTTAAGAGTGTGTGGGCTGCTGAGGAGTTAGACACGAATGTCACCTCTGGCTGCCAATACTGTATATGCTGGCGTGGAATTAAAATGATCTAAAAAACCTCAGAAATAACATCATATCCCCTCTCAAATAGTGAATAAGAATCCAATTCATATTATTAATGTGCTAAGTGTACAATTTACCCCCTAAAATAAATATGGATTTCTAGGCAAGATAACAGATTTTGTGGTGAGCTCTCTGGCAGTTAAAGTATTTTATGCAGATAATTAATTTATTGCCTTACTTTGGTGCCCTGTGAGTGATGTGGGTGTTGATGGAAGAGTTTAGGGAAACAATCCAGAAGTCTAGTGCCTTCCACAGCACAAAAGTATGGTCTTTAGGAGGTGACCCATAACCAGGGAGAGAAATCTGTATCCCAGTTACTCCTGTGCTCAAGGTAATTTTTCTTTGGTAACTCCCTATGTCTGTTGTAGCTATTTTGTTTGGGTATCAAGCCCCTCCACAGTATGATCCCATCCTATCTACTCAAACTTTATCTCCCACCATTTCCCAAAATTCACTATCATCTTCAGTCGGATTATTCATCAGGTCCTCATAACATATACTGATGTGTTCTAGGCCAAAGGTAGTTCCACTGCCATCAATAATGAGAAGAGATTACTCTAGAAATGTTGGAATATCTGTTCCATTTTTTCCTTTGTTTTTTTTTGGCTATCTAGTTTTCTCTATGGGAGAAATCTTGGGATTTCTTGGGATGATCTAACTTAATTCAACTATTCCTGAAATCACTTAAGTGTACTGTCATGTAGCCCACATTTCCCTATCCTGTCAACAAAGATAATGTAAGAAATACTCTCAAATGCTTTGGTAAAATGCAGGTAAACTATTAATTAAAGATGTGAAGAAATGATAAATGTCACCTTTATCTAATTCCCATTTTTCAGAATCAACAGTTTGTTTGGGTTGGAGCTATTACAATCATTCACAGTAGCTTTTTCTTATCTGTCCTATTTGGGTGTTGATTTTGTCTTTTGCTTTAATTAGATGTTCTGATTATACTCAGGAAGTTAATTCTGGAATGACTTCCACATTAGTAACTAGTCTTTTCCTATGAATTAAGATATAGTCTATTTTATTTTGCTATTTAGTAATCAGTACATCCAACACTATTCAGCTCTTCTTGAAGAAAGAATTAATAGTATATAGCTTTGAAGCATCTTTGGCCTCCTTTATTTCTTGATCTTGAATTGTATTTTCCAGGATCATTTTTATTGTCCTTCTCTGTGTCCACTTTTGCATTGAAGGCAGTGTTGAAGTATTTGTTTACTTGATGTATAAGATCTTGTCAAGCTCTTAATAGAATTTCTTTACTTTGGACGATGCAATAGACATTGTTAACTTAAGTTGCAATTATCTTCACGGTGATCTTCTTGTTTAAGCTCATTATGAGCATTGCAGATGACCAAGTGTCCCATAAAAATGTTTTTTGTGGCATTTAGAACATTATGCAACCAATAAAATTCAATAAACATTTATTAAGTACCTACTAAGGTGAGGCACTTAATACAAAGACAAAACCCAAATGGTCTTTGCCCTCAAAGAGCTTACCTTCTATTGAAGGAATATAAAAAAATTTAAAAATTACAGATGAAAGTTATTGGCAGAGCAATAATAGCCAGAGCAACCCAGAGAAGACTTCACAGGAAATTATACCTGAGCTGGATTTTTAAAGATAAGAATTCTGAAGATGGAAGAGGGAACTCCAAGTTTAAGGAATGGCTAGTAAATCAGTTTTACTGAAATGTAGAATGCGTGAATAAGGACAATATCAAATACATCTAAAACCATCGTAGCCTGTAGCTCTATTGGACTGGGGGTGATTTACATCTTCCTAAATGTTACAATGCCACTGACCACTGAGTAACTGGCTGTTGCTCAAATATATAATTCCATCTCCCAACACCAGACATTTTCACTGTCTATCTCTCATGCCTGGCACACTCTCCCTCCTTATGTCCATCTCCTGTCTTCTTTCAAGTCCCAGTTAAAATCTCTTTAATTCCAGTGACTTCTTTCTGTTGACTATTTCCAGTTTATCCTTAGGTACCTAGTTGCTTGTCCCAATTTGATTATAACCTCCTTGAGATCAAGGACTGCCATTTGCCTTTCTTTGTATCCCCATGGCTTAGCACAGTGCCTGGCACATAGTAGGCACTTACAAATTTATTGCCCAACTGACTTTTAAATGGCAGATTGAGTTTTTATTTTTTTTTCTGGAGCCAATTTAGAAGTACTAACATTTTTGAAGTAAGAGATTGACATGGCCAGACCTATAATTTGAGAATGTTAATTAGGCAGCTGTGAAAATAGTGGGGAAAGAGTAGCAGCTGAGAGAGCATGTAGGGGGCTAGTAATCTAGTCAATTAATGACCAGAATCTCAACTAGGTGGTAGCCATATATGCAGAGAGAAGAATTGAAAGTTATTATTGGAAGTAAAATATCCAAGCCTTGCCAACTGATCTGATGTAGAAGCTGGGGATAGGGAAGAGTCAAGGGTGACTCTGAGCTTGTGAACCTGGATTACTAGTATTATGGTGATGATCTTAACAGGTCTAGAGAAATTTGAAGAAGGGAAAGGTTTAAAGAAAGAAATGATAAGTTCTGCTTTGGACATATTGGACTTGATACATCTGAGGGGCAGCCAGATGGGGATGTCTGGGAGGAAGTTAGTGATTGATACAAAACTGGACTTCAAGAGAGTGAGATTCTGAATAGCCCTTTCCCCAATCTGCCCTCCCTTCTATCATGCCCCCCTTCTTTTATCCACTTCCCCTTCTATTTTCCTGTAGGGCAGGGACGGGAGAGATGGGGAGAAAATTTGAAACTCAAAATCTTGTGGAAGTGAATGTTGTAAACTAAAAATAAATAAATTAATTAATAAAAAAATGAACAGAAAAAGGTAAAATAAAGAATTTTCCAGTCCTAAAAAAAGGAGAGAGAGAAATTAGGGCTGGATATATATGTACATATACTGATATGGAATAATAGCAACCACCAATATTTATATAACACTTTAAGGTTTGCAAAGTGCTACACACACCTTATCTTAGTATGGTTATTATTATTGTCCCCGTTTTATTGGTGAGTAAACTGAGTCTAAGAAAGGTTTGTTATTTGCCAAGGGTTACATAGCTAGTAAGTGTTTGAGGCAGTATTCAGCCCCAGGTCTTCCTTCCTCTAAATTCAGTTCTCTATCCTCTTGCTGTGTTGTTTCTCAAGTACTATCTGCATAGAGATAATGATGAAATTCATGTAAGCCAATGAGATCATTGAGAAATTAATTAAATAAGAAAATCAGTTAGATTAATTAAATAAGACAAGAGTCCTAGGTACAGAGATGTAGGGGACACCAATGTTTAAGGGGAAACAGATGACGATCCATGAAAGGATATTGAGGATGAATGGTCAGGCAGGTAGGAGGTGAATAGAAAGAGTAGAATTACATAAGCTAAGTGGGAAGAGAACATCTAGGGCAAAAGGGTATTTGATCAGGATCAAAGGAGTCATGGAAAATCAGAAATAAGGGGGATGAAAACCTGGAGGCAGTAGATATTGATGGCAGAGAGTTCTATTTAGATGTTTGAGTCAATCAATAACTGGTGCTTCAGTCTCTCAGGCCTTACTGATCTCAGGCTTGGCAGCATCAACCAAAGATGAGAAGATGAGGCAAACACAAAAGACATCTCACCCATGAAGGAAGCCCTTACTTTCCAATCTCTGTATCCCTCTATTTATTTTACTACTTTTACTTCCCTGAGGCTCCAGATCCCTGATGGGTGAGCGTTCCCTTGAGAGCAGACCCTCTACTGGTGACTCCTTTATTCACCTCTCCAAGGAGAACAGCTTCCATTTTCCTTCAAATTCTTTGTGCCTTTTGTAGTGAGAATGTCATTGCTGTGGTCCAGTTTATCCAGTAATAATCATCCTATTGGTCTTATATTTAGAGTACCAACAACCAAGTCAATGGTTATATATGATCTAAACATGGTTATTCTTAATTCCTTCTGCTCTTTTCCCCACAACTCCTCCACTGTCACTACAGAAATGGAAGGTAGCATGTAGGACTGAGGACCATTTTGTATTTATAGGTTGCCACACACAAAGAATTCGTAACCTAATGGCTAAACTGCTGTGCATATGCCTTTCTACTCTTAGTTAGGTTGTTTGTCCGACATCAAAAACGGCCTTTTGCTCAGGATGAGCTGACTAGTCAAGTCAACAGGCATTTATTAAGTTCATCCTATATGCCAGACACTTAGCTCTTGAGTGCTGGGGTTACAAAGAAAGACAACATACATGAAATCTTTCCAGCTTGGTAGAACTTTTCAGAAGCTGTACTTTGGTGGAATAGCCTTTGAGAACTCAGGGTCAACTTCATACCACGATGAGGTATTGGAGTTGGACATTTGCTGAAGTAGTAGTGGAAGTTCTTTTTAAAATTAACTTTATTTATTTTTATTTTTTTGATAAGTCCTATTTGCCCCATTTAACAGATGAGGAAACTGAGGTTATAAGATGTTAAGTAACTTGCCCATGACCACATAGCTAACATGAGTTAGAACAAGAATTTGAACCCAGTTCTCAATACTTTTCCCACCACATCACCATATCATCTCTGAAGATGGTAGGAGAGAGTTATATATTTCAAGGAAGGGTATGACCAAAAGCACTGATGTGGAAATGCATGTGAAATGTACAAGGGATAGTAATTAGTCTAATTCAGCTGGCCTGTAGACTATAGAAATCAGAAATTGTGTGATATATGACTGGGAAGTAGGATGGTGCCAGATTTTAGAGGCAGCTAAGTGACACAGTGACTGCAGTACTGGATTTAGAGTTAGGAAGAAGACCTAAATTTAAATCTGCCTCAGACACTTACAAGCTCTGTGACCCTGGGTGAGTTACTTGCCATCTTGCAGCCTCAATTTACTCATCTATAAAGTGGGAATAATAAGAGCACACACTTCCTAGGGTTGTTGTGAGGACAAAATGACATAATATTTGTAAAGTGCTTTGCAAACCTTAAAATGCTATGTAAGTACTAACTTATTACGGTACCAGGCTGAGGCATGTTATTTAGCTAGAATAAGGCCAATCATTCAAATTAAGTGAGGGAATTACTTTAAACCTGAGAGCAAGAACTCTGCAAAATTTACCTTTAATAGAGGTCCTTAGCAAAGTTTTAGACTATGGCTATATTAAGTGGATAATAGATTGTTAACATGATCAACTCTTGATTATTCATGTTGGTAGAAAAAGAATAATGGGATGGATAATTCCAAATGTGATGGCACTGAGGGAGGTAAGGGAGGGAAAATTTTTTTTGTTTGACTTTGTAATATATATTTTTTTTTCAGAAGGAAGAGAAAGGCTATTTATTTTCATTTTATTTGACTCAGGTTGATGTTAAAATAAGTTTTATATGCGTAAATGTAAGAAGAGGAGGAGGCAACTAGGTGATGCTGTGATAGAATACTAGACTCAACATGGGAAGACCTGAGTTTGAATCATGCCTTACACAATTATCAGCTGTGTGACCCTGGCCAAGTCACAGCCTCTTTTGAATCTCAATCTCTCCATCTATAACATGAAGGGATTAGACTCAATGGTCTCTAAGATCCTTTTTCTCTCTAAATCTGTGATTCTATGAGGCAAAGAGCTAAAAGGAAAGAAGACCAGGGCTAAAAACAGATCCATTAATAGATGATTCACCTGTACACATTTGTGCAATGACTATCTTTTCATTTTATAACATGATAAAATGCAACCTAAGGTAATTTTATTGGATTCTCCCCACCCTCCTCTGGGAAGGAGACTGCACACCTTAATGTTAATATTGAGGATTTTTATAACACTTTTAAACTTTTCCAATGGCATCCATATACATTATTTCCTTTTGGCCTCACAAACAGCCTTATAATGATGTTATTTTGAGTGTTAATACCTCATTTTTAAATCTGAAGAAACTGATTCCCAGACAGCTTCACTGTCTTATTTCAGTCTACCTAGTCAACTACTTACAGAAAATTTGGGCCTTCTAACTCTCAGCCTAGGACCATTGCCAATGGTGTGTTGGAGCTGGTTCACACCAACTAGAGAGCCCATTGTTAAATTTTCAGTGTGAGTATTCACCTTCAGAAATTAGCAAGCGCTACAAATTAGGGTTTGATTCATTGTTTTCTTGACAGTTTAGAGCAGGGGTGGGGAACCTGTGGCCTGGAGGCCACATGTGACCTTCATATGTTTTACAGAACAAATCCTTTAATGAAAAGTATTTATCCTGTGATGTTTAGATTCAGTCAAAGGGCCACACTTGAGGACCTAGAGGGCCACATGTGGCCTTGAGGCCACAGGTTCCCCACCCCCGGTTTAGACTTAAGAAAGTGATGGACAAATGTTAATAATGCAGATTAAACTTTTTTCCCCCAGAGAGATAGTTGTCATATATTTACCCCCTGACTGTAGCACATTCTCTTTCTCTTGTGACTTATTTCTGGAAGAGATATTGGACTTATTTGCTTGGCCACACAGGATAGAACTAGGAGTGTTGCATACAAGTTGTAAAGTAGCAAAACTAGAGTTGATGTAAAGAAGAACATTCATAATAATTTGAGCTATCTCAAAGCACAATAGACTGCTTTGAGAAATGGTGAGACTCCTGTCACTGGGGGCATTCAATTACAGATTGGACAACTACTCATAGGGAATGATGTAGAATCATTCTTGTTTAGATGTGATGGCTTCTCAGTTCTCTTTCAGTTGTGGAATTCTATAATTCTGTAGCTTGGACATGGAACATTTTCCGTGACTTGAATAATAGTACTACTGATGAATGGATGAAGCTATTGTGGCACCTGAGGATGGCATTTGTTATTGCCATAGTGGTGAGGAATTAGATTTGAAGGAAACCGTAGACATCCAACTCCCACATTTGATAGATGAGGAAGGTAAAGCTCTGAAAAAGGAAGTGAGCTCAGATGACATAGAGGGCAGCTAGGTGGCACAGTGGAGACAACACTGGCTCTGGAGTCAGGAGGACCTGAGTTCAAATCGGCTTCAGACACTTGCTAGCTATGTGACCCTGGGCAAGTCGCTTAACCCTGTTTGCCTCAGTTTCCTCACCTGTAAAATGAGTTGAAGACTGAGCAAGTCGCTTAACCCTGTTTGCCTCAGTTTCCTCATCTGTAAAATGAGTTGGAGAAGGAAATGAAAAACAACTCCAATATCTCTGCCAAGAAAACCCCAAACATGGTCACGAAGAGTCAGATAACTGAAAAGGACTGAACAACAATAAGATGACATAGAGTCTGTGGCAGGTCCAGAATTAGATTCCAGATTTTTTGACCCCCAATCTAGTGTTCCTTCCATTATGTTGCACTACCAGGGAATTGGTGAATTTTTACAATTGGATTACTTTCCACAAGAAACTGGACCAAGTATTTGATTTTATTTCCTATATGATACTTAGACTAATTCTTCTTTACTGCTGATGCCTAAGGTCTCAACATCCCATGGCTCTTCTCATTGAAAACTACATGAAAAAACATATTTATGGGTCGGTTCAATAGCTTTCTGACATGGTGATATATATTCATTCATTTGCCCTGCAGGTGCTTTCTGAATTTCTTGGCCTAAGTTTGTCTGCCCTGATGTAACATAATATGTATCCCGATTGTGGAATTTAATCAGAGTGTTCTTAAAGAATGTAAAGTCATTTGAAAATACTTAAGCTTGAAGCTTCATCTTAAACACCCCTTTATTGGATTTTTGAAGTTTGCTGAGCTAATTCTTTTCTTTATCTGTCTTCATCAGATCTGGAATATTTTATGATTAATTATATTAGCTATATTTCATGATTCAGTGAATTCGTAGTAACATTTTAGGTGCATAATCATTTATCACCCAAGTAGGGAGAGGCCTTCTTCTTTCTTTGATTTGTACTTTATCAATTTTATATCAAAACTCACCTGGAATCTTTCAAGTTAGAGAATCTCTGTATGTGAAGTTGTGTTCTCAATATCCAATTTCCTCATTCATTGTAGGCATCGGATAGAATCTTCAATTTAAACAAGTATTCACCAAACGTCTTTATGTGTGATACAATGCTAGGTGGCATAGTGGACAGAATATTGAACTTGAAATCAGGAAGATCAGAGTTCACATCTTGTCTCAAATCCTTTGTGACTCAGAGCAAGTAACTTAACCTCTTTGAGCCTCAGTTTACTCTTCTGCAAAATGGGGATAATAGCACCTACCTCTCCGGGTTATTGTGAGGATTGCATGAGGATAGTATATGTAAAGTACTCTGTGAACTTTAAAGCTCTCTGTAAGCCCTAGTTACGATGATAATGTTAACAGTTAGTAAGCTTGACCCTATAAACGCCCCCAAACAAGTTTTTTTGGGATAGTGAATAGAATATGGATATGAATTTGAAAGACCTAAGTTTGAATACCAGCTTTGACACTTACTAGTTGAATGGCCTCGGGCCAGGCCTTCTATCCCTGCGAGTCTCAGTTCTCTCATCTGTACAACGGAAAGTAATTTTTCATGACTTGCCTCATGGGATCAAATAAGATGATTTAATTACAGTACTATATTAGTGTGCCTTATGGTGGACAAGAACAAACTGTAACACATCACAAACAAGGGATTATAAAAGAGACATATTGTAGAGAGTGTCACCAACTAAATCCACGATCGAAATAGAAGGTCCTGTGGCAGTAGGGAAGAATAACGTTTGATCAGCCTTGTACACCATTGGTTTCTTTGCAAGGTCAAGAGAACTAGAAGAGGGGTAGACCCCATATGTTGAACTTATGGGAGGGCATAAATGTGTTAAATTTATGGGAGGGCAAGGACAAGAGTCACAAGGTGGGTATGGATGATTTGTAAACTACAATACTGGATGGATACCCGATCTGATTTCATAGGAGTTTTGGATTGGAGTGCATTGGAGTTTTAGAGCTATGTAATTGTGCACTATTATTATAGTCTGTAGTGGGCAGCTAGGTGGCGCCATGAAGAGAGTGCCCGGCCTGGAGTCAGGAAGACTCATTTTCATGAGTTCAAATCTGGCCTCAGACACTTACTAGCTATGTGACTCTGGGCAAGTCACTTGATCCTATTTGTGTCAGTTTCCTCATCTGTAAAATGATCTGGAGAAGGAAATGGTAACTCCCTCTGGTTTCTTTGCCAAGAAAACCCCAAATGAGGTCACAAAGAGTTGGATATGACTGAAAACAACTGGACAACAAGAAAATTACAGTCTATTCTCTATTGTACCTACTTCACAGTATTGCTAGGAGGCTCGAATGAGATACTATGTATAAAGCACTTTATAAATTGTAGAGTGCTACATAAATGTCAGTCATTATCATTCATGTTGGGTGGAATACTGCTGAGCAATGTGGGTCCCATTGCCCATTCTTGAGGAACTTAGACTATAGTTGGAAAGATAGTACTTATAAATATGAAGAAAAGCACAAAATGATTCTATCTGATTTAGCATATTATCATTTATTAGGTGCCAAAATATCTGGTAGGGACAGCAAGTTCTTGAAGTATCAAGATATCCTTGCAAGGAATACTGCTCATGTTACCTCTAATGGATGTTAGAAATCACTCAATCTAAATCCTTCACTTTTAGAGGAGGAAACTGATGGCCAGGAGGCATAAAGGACTAGCTTAAGGTTGTAGCCCTAGTAAGTGGAAGACTGAGAAACCTGGTCTCAGCACTCCCAGGCCAGTGCCCTTTCCATGCTGCTTTCATGCCTGCTGTGGTTGGAGTTGGTCATTATGAATGTCTTGGCCATGACTTCTCTAAAAGGATGAGGTTTATTTGATGATTAGGCTAAACTCCCTAAGTGGAATCAAGGAGCTTCTGGGATTTGTTGGGTCAAGGAACGTGACAGGATGTTAAGCTGGTATTAGGTAAATAGTTAAAATGTTCAAATGGGGAACAGCAGGGGCCTGCCATCCCTTCTATCTCTTGGCCAACATTGTGGGTAATGCAGTCCTACAAGCCAGCAGGAAGAAGCTAACCCTGCTGACACGTCTCACAGTAAGAGACCCATCAGAACTCTCTCCATGGCTGCTGTCGTATGGGAATTCGCTAACTAACCATTCATTCTAAAGTAATTTCTGGCAGGAGGGACAAGAACATAAAGGGGGAAATTTTGAATCACCGAATGCTTCACACTCTCACAGACCTTCCTTGGTATGTATTCCTGGTTTGCCTATAGGTAAGAAAATTGAATTCCTGGGGGTGCCCAGGTACCCACCATTAGAAGAAACAAAGCTTGATTTGCACCTGCAGTGGAGTGAACTTTGAACTAGGAATCAATTAATCGAACAATTGATTAAACAGCAGTTATGTGCCAGGTGTTGGGGATACAGAAACAAAAATGGAAGAGTCCTTGTCCTAAATGAACTTACGTTCCATCAGGGAAGAAAATACACATAACTCTAAAGATAGCACATTTAGACTTTAGGGTTCTTATCCCAAATCATATACATACTAAAAAGTTGGCTTCCAAGAATGGCGCTACTACATTTCCTTTTGGGGTTCAAACCTGAGGAGTTGGGGAAGTCATTAAGAACTCCCAAAGATAATTTAGAACATGGAGAATTATCTTTCTATTACTATAGCAAATGAACCTCCACTAGGGTACTCCTCTCCCCATTTATCAATTGATACCAACTCATCAGTCAGATTTAATGAGCTTATAGAAAGAGTATTTACCAAGATGGCACGAGAATAGTTGGTTAAAAAAACTCTTCCATTCCCTTCTCTTTCTCCCCACCCCTTCAACAAAAAAAAATCTGTGACAAAATCTTCCAGTAATACAGAGTTCAGGGCAAAGTGAGCTGAAGACTAGATAGAACATGTGACAAAGAGGTAACTCACAGCTTCTGGGAGTCCTTTTACTAGAGTTGTCAAGATGCTCCATTTAGGTAGAATTTACTTTTTTCTGCGAGGTTCCTTGTAGAGTCTTGAATCATGCTTTCTTCATTATATCCAGTCTATTTTTAGCTCCCAATCTAAATATTGCCATCAGCTAATATTCTCTGAGAGATGATGCTAGGATTCAGATGAGAAGGTGAATAATCAAAAATCATCCTGACCCTCGGAAGCTCATAAAGTCGTCTTCTCACCAAGGGGTTGGGGAAGAGACCAAAACCTAAAGTGAAGGGCTCTCCTCCCTCCCTCTAAGCAGTTTCTTCTCAGAGAGTTTCTGGAATACACTTCCCTGGCTCATTGCTTGTTCAAATCTTCTGGGTTTTGAACTAGCTCCCTGGTTTTAGAGAGGTACAAAGAACAGTGTTACCAAGTACCTTACCTAAATGGAACTGACTTTCTATTGCATTTAGCTGAAAAGTCTGATCTGATGGGTTTTCCTACCTTGTTCAAACCTAGATCTGATTGACTGATTGGATCAATAAGGGTAATTACTTTTATATTGGGTAAGATAATCAATATACCTTTACCTTTACACAAATACATATAAAATGAACAGAAGATTGTGTGTGTGTGTGTGTGTGTGTGTGTGTGTGTGTGTATGAAGAAGTAAAAATAGTTGGCAGTTAAGGAAAAATCCCATAGAGGTCTTCTTGAGCTAAGCTTGGAATGAAACTAGCGATTCTTAAAAGCAGAGATGAGGAATAGTACATTCCAGGTAAATAGGAGAGCCTGTGAAAACGCAAAGATTTTGAACATGGAATGCCATGTGTGAGGAATTGCAAAAAGGCAAATTTGGCTGGACATTGGAGTGAATGAAGGATAGTAATACATAATGAACCTGGAAAATAACTCCAAGACTTAGGAGATATAATTCTAGCCTCTGTGTAGAGCTTGAAACCTCAGGAAATTTGTATAACCTCACTATGTATGTTTCCCCAGCTAACAAAAGAGGATGAAATTCCCTGCTCTACCTTCCTCAAAAAGATATCATGAGGACAAAATGAGAAAAGACTTGTAAAGTACTTTGAAAAGCATGCAGTATTATGTAACACTAACTTATGATTAGCATTTCAGATAAAAATCTCCTGCTATTTCTCCATAATAGATTAATTTGTGCATTCTTCTGAATAACTAGATATGTCATGGAGAAACAGTACAAATAGGTAAGCTGCCTGAAAGACTGGATAAGGATACTGTTGGTACTATATGTGAGATAGGCATAAAATCAGTAATTTGACCAGTAAGATAAGCTGGACAAAATATATGGTGTATTGACTGGTATGTTCTTCTGGACATTCTAAGCTGAATCAATCTTGGAATAAAAATCCAACTCTGCTATCTATTACTTGTTCGACCTTGGAGAACTCACTTAACCTCTCTGGGCTTCCCTTTCCTCAGTTGTAAAATGAGAGGGTTAATTTTTAATTTCCTTCCAAGCCCCAGATCTATGATTCTGTAATGCTGGAAAACATTTCTATAGTAAAGTTAAAGGAAATACACACAAATGTACACACACGAATTGAGGTGTTCATGCTATAGTGGAAATTTTTTCCCTAAAATCTGTTCTTTTGAAAGAGGGCCCTTCACAGCAGACCTATTTTGATATCACATCATGATCTGAGGTCGATCTTGGATTTTTGAAGGCTATGCCAATGGAAAACACACTCTGGCAGGTTCTACCAAGTTAGAAAATCTTACTTAGAGCTTTGGCTCAACAGTAGACTATGTCTGATATTTGAGGACTAGTACTGAGAGGCTTATTGCCGGGAGGCTGGCTGCTGGAAGATAAATTTTGCCTTGGCAACTCATGAAACAATAAATACATAATGTCCCTCAGGTCTGAGAATCACACTGCCACTTCTTTGTTGATGGTTGCAAAGTGGTAAGAAAAAAAAGGGGGTGAGGGTACAAAGAATTGGTGTGTTTTTAGATCATCTGTAATATTAACTTAACTGTTGATACTTTTAATGTGTCTTCTTTGTCCAGTGATCACTGAGTCGATAAACTAAGGGAAGGAATGAACCCTGTCCTCCATATTGGCATTCTGAATATAAAAGAAACCGGGACAGGGAGAGAAGTTACAACTAAATGAAAGGATGTTTCACAAGCTGTCCTTGGAGAGGTTAATAAAGGAGTGCTGGAATTGGTTTCTTTGTATTCTCAAAGGCAACAAGAAAGATCATTGCATGAGTGTATCACCTCACAAAAGAGCATTGTTGATCCTGCCTTGCAGTGCTTATAACAAGCATAAGCAGACTGACTATCCTGAAGGAAACTTCTACATACCAGAATTTAATATAGAAGGTAAAAATGTAGGGAAATTCTATTTAGGATTTGACAAGATCCTTCAACCTGATTAATCATGTTGTTTGATTCTGGGTGAAATAAGTGAAAAAAATTTAGCATAGTTGATGATGACATCTTTGCTGGAAAATAATGCTTGGGACTAAGAAGCAAAAGAGACTGAAGGCTGGTAGGCCAGAGGTGTCAGACATGTGGCCCACAACACTCCCTAGTACAGCCTGAACCAGATTTAAATGTAACCAGGAAACATTTTACAAACTAAATAAAAATGTAATAAAGCATAGATAATACTACATTTTAAAACTAAAGTCAGTATGCGGTCTTCGAGGATCTTTATGTGTGGTTTCAGGGCCTTGTTTATATTGAGTTTGACACCAAACTGCTGTAGACTGTTCACAAATCTCATACTTGTACTTCATATGGACTATTTGTGCCGGACCTACGGTAGAGCTTTCTGAGCTTGTACTGGTCTGATCAGTCACAGTCAGATACATTGTACCTTGACCCCAACATTTCAGTTGTCTTCAGGAACAAAGGACAACAATCAACTTGTACTTAATAAAAACTTTTCTTAAGATGTAATTTGGAAGCTTTTGGACCAGTGAGCTCTGGATAACATCACAAAAATTTATTCGACTGTATTTTAGCAGCTAGGCAATGACTGGTTGCTGACATGGGAGTCATTTCAGAATCAGCTGCCCATGTGTGGTCACAGTATCAACCGATTAGAATAAAGGTGAAAATAAACACTAACTTCAAACAGTATAAAGGTGAGAAAACACTGCATTTGATTATAGCAGCTCCAATTTGGCCTATTTAATCGAGATGTTGACTCTGAAAAATGGGAAATGGAAGAAAGTAAAGATGCTCAGTCTTATCACCATTTTTTTTTTAAAACCAGATTTGTGATTTCATGGGTGTGGAGAGCTCTCAGTGAGAAACTTCCTCTAAAAATGTATGACTATATCTCTGAAACTTATCACTTAGGGCAATGGGAAGTGATTTGCCCAGGATCATACATCTAGCATGTGCTTGGTTGGACTAAATTTTTTCTTGACTGTTTCCTATGCCTTATTGCCTCTATTAAGGGCAGCTAGGTGGTTCAGTAGATATAATTCTGGGCATGGAGTCAGGAAGACCCAGTCAGAATTCTGAGTTCAAATCTGGCATCAGACACTTACTAGCTGTGTGGTCCTGGGCAGGTCACTTAATCCTGTTTGCCTCAGTTTTCTCATCTGTAAAGTGAGCTGGAGAAGGAAATGGTAAATCACTCCAGGATATTTGCCAAGAAAAATCCACATGGGGTTATGAAGAATTGGAAATGACTTGAAAACAACTGAATAGAGAGAAATTGCCTGTCAT
This sequence comes from Vombatus ursinus, assembly GCF_900497805.2. Taxonomy (NCBI): domain Eukaryota; kingdom Metazoa; phylum Chordata; class Mammalia; order Diprotodontia; family Vombatidae; genus Vombatus; species Vombatus ursinus. Next base: position 12,415,815 of record NW_020948983.1, read on the forward strand.
CACTTCCTAGGGAAGTTTGACCAATGATACATGACAGTACAATAAAAAAACGAGAGAACCCCCAAACTGCCTTGGCTAGTAAGTATTTATCCATTTGCTAATGATTAGAGTACATGGTCATTTGTAAAACATTACTAAAGAGGATTTTAAGTAGCCTCACCTAATAATACAGAGAAAAGTAAGTGGGGGCAAAGTAATATGACAGAGAAATTTGGCATGAGACTTCATTAAGCCAGATAGTCTTCAGAGCATTTGTAGATGAGACTAGGAGTTGTGTCATGCATGCATCAGGAGTTCACAACAAATAGTTTTGAAATTGGTCAAATCTTCTGTTTTTTTTTTTTTCAGAAGAGACCTATTCTTATCAGTGCTGATAGTGGATTTACCATATTTAGACTCTATCCCTGCAATATTTGACATATTGTATGAGGATGTAGCAATAGCACTTTAGATGATAGAGTCAGAAAAAGAACCTTGACTCAGATAAATGCAACCAGATAAAATCTGTGCGGAAAGCAAACCACTTACAAAGATACTTGGAAATTGATTTTCAAACTTTCTCAAAGAGGCAGTACAGGAAAAAGACTGTTGGTTCTGGAGTAAAGAGAACTGGATTCAAACGTGTAGTCTTGGGCAAGGCATTTAACCTCCCTGAGACTCCAATGTCATGGAGCATGTGGTCTCTGAATAGAAGAAAGATTCCATATCTTCAATGAGGTTCTCCAAATTCTCTCATGTGTAAAATGAGAAGATTGGATTAGACCACCTCTGACGTCTCACCCAACTCTAGATTTTTGATCCTATTAGAATATTCCAAATATCACAAACAGTACTTTTTCCTAAAAGAGGTGACTTAGATTACATCAGCAACTACCAATCTACATGCCTACATTATCACTTCTCTGTAATCTTAATGAAACTTGTTTTTGTATATATTGGAGGTATTGTCAATGAAAACACAAGAAAGAAACAGGTAAGCTTTTGTAGACCTTTTTCTACAGCAGACCTCATACCAGCAGTTAAAAAAAAAGATGGTAAGGTATAGAGACTATAAGTTCTCAATGTCTATATTGTTTGTTAATTTCAAAAAAGCTGTGGCTTTTTCTTTGTACCCCCAGGGCTTAAACAGTGTTTTTTATTGTTCAGTCCTTTCAGTCCTGTCCAACTCCTCCTGACTCCATTTGAGGTTTCTTGGTATAGATATTGGACTGGTTTGTCATTTCCTTCTCCAGTTCATTTTACAGATGATGAAACCGAGGTAAACAGGTTTAAGTGACTTGCCCAGGATCCCATAGCAAGTATCTGAGGACAGATTTGAACTCTAGTCTTCCTGACTCCAAGCCTGGCGCCCCATCAACTATGCCACCTAGCTGCCCCATGACAGTGTTTGGCACCCGGTAAGTGCTTAATAAATGCTTATTGATTAATTGTATAGAACTAACTATAGTTTGAGGTCTCTTTTCAAGTCATCTTTCAGATCTATATCTATATCTATATCTTATACTTTGAGAAATGCAGTCATGGAGGGAAAGTTTGTTTAACACCGACAAGTTTCAACATTCAGTGACGTATAATACACGAAGAAACATATTCACTTAATGTATTCAACAATGTTAGAGAATGCAGTTTCTGAAGATCAGAATAATTCCCTAGCTTCAATGACGTTTTCCAAATTCTCTTATTCAAAGACTATATCATATTGATCTCTGAACCTTATCAATGAAATAAGTGGTATTTTAGGAGAGATAGGCCTGGCTATTAACACTTGAAAGACAAAGTGGATGAAAAATGTCCATTTTTAAAGTTAGATTAGAAAGTGCAGTTGGATAGGATATAACTGATCTACTTAATCTGTCAGTGTGTATCTCTTAGACAGAAGTTGTGGATGGACAATGAACTTAGCCTAGAAGTGAGAAGGAGGAATAAAAAGAGAATAGACTTTATTACATTTGGGAAATCATGCTGTACTTTCCACGAGCACAAGCTGCTTGTTGCTACAAAAGCAATTTTTAACATGCCACTATTCTTCCAGTGATACTACATGGCTATGAAACAGGGAAAACTATAATCTCTGAAGGATAAAAATTGCAAGTAACCCAAAAGGAAATGTAGAGATATATGATGAATATAGAGAAATGTATTTGAATTACCAATAATAATTTGTGTAAGCAAAGGGGTGTTAAAGATACTACAGATATGTATGAACAGAAAAGTAAGTCTCATCATTGTAATGGAGATGTGGGAATAATATCTGAGCAGCCCAGGTCCTCATTGATTCCCAGGAAATATTAGTTAAATGAACAGATATTCTCAGGAACATATAAGGAATGACTTAGACAAGAATCCCATGGAATGAGAAGGTATGGAAAAGCTGAGGTCTACTTCATTGTCTTTTCCCTAAAGCCCACCCCTGAATACTACTACACAGCTGTTATTATTGAGAGTACCATCATTCTCCTAGTTACCTATGATTGCAATCTCTGTGTTATCTTGGACTTTTCACTTATTTAATGTAAAATAATATAATAATATATAACATACTATATAATATAATATACATATATGTTATAATATAATATGATATAATATACAATAATATAAAATCCACATATTTAATCTGTTGTCAAATCTTGTCCTTTCTCCCTTTACAAAATCTCTTGTATGTGTTAGGTGCTCTGCACTCACACAATTACCATCTTAGCACAGACCCATGTTGTCTCTTACTCAGATCTTCCTGGCTCAAGTCTCTACCGACTACAACCCATCTTCTATACTGCTGCTAAAGTGATTTTATTAAAGTGTGAGTCTATTTCAGCCTCATTCTCAATAAACTGTAGTGGCTCCCTATTATTTCCAGATCAACAATAAAGTTCTTTGTCTGGAATTTAAACCCTTTTACCACCTGGACCCTTTCTATGTTTCCAGTTTTCTAATCCATCCATGAACGCTATCTAGCTGTCTTATCTATCTCACTGGTCTATTTGCTGTCCTTTGCATACAATCTTCTATCTCCCGACCTGAATTTATACTGACTATTCCTCAGTGCCTCAAATACTTTCCCTTCTCATCTCTGCCTCTTAGCTTCCCTGGTTTCTTTTATGATTTATTTCAAACCTCACCTGTAGGAGGCCTTTTCTGACCCCTCCTGCACTTCTCCCCTCCCCCCAGTGCCTTCCTTTTGAGATGACCTCTATTTATATTGTATATATCTTGTATGTATATAACTATTTACAGATTGTTTTCCTCATTGGAACATAAACTCCTTGAGCGAAGGTAAAGTGTTTTTTCTCTCCTTTGTATTTCCAAGATTTACATGCCTAGCACATAGGAGGTACTTAATAAATGGTTACTTGATTGTTTGATTGTATCAGCTGAAGTGATATCATGGTAGATTAGAAAGAGTACTGGAGTTTGAGAGAGGTCTTTAGTTTGAGTCCCAGCTCTGATATAGACCATTTTTCTGGATATCATTTTCATCTGAAAAATCAAGGGATGGAAAAAGATTTCTAATATCTTTTCTCAGTTTTGGTCTGAGGGGAGAAAACGAGAGCTTTAAGAGAAGCTGTTCCATGCAGAGAAAAGAGCAGGTAGGTTGTTAGCCCTGACACTGTCTCTTACTGTATGGCCTTGGGCAAGTCAGTAGGCCTATTTGGATTCCATTTTTGTTGTTGTTGCTGTTGTTGTTGTTGTTGTTCAGTCATGTCCAATGCTTCTTGACCCCTTTTCAGGTTTTTTTTTTGGCACAGATACTGAAGTGGTTTGCCATTTTCTTCTCTAGCTCATTTTACAGATGAAGAAACTGAGGCAAACAGGGCTGCATGACTTGCCCAAGGTCACACAGCTAGTAAGTGTCTGAGGCTAGATTTGAACTAAGGTCCCCCTGACTCCAGAGCTGGCACTTTATCCACTGTGCCACCTCACTGCCCCGGGTTGGGGGTGGGGCAGGGTGTCCCATTTTGTTTCTATCTAAAAATGAAGGGTTGGACTAAATAACATTTAAAGCCCCTTCCAACACTGAATCTATGAGCCTAAGCATTTATGATCCTGTGAAAGCAGGAGATAAGATTTCAGAATCAGAAGGCTGAGCCAGGGAAGGATTAACAGTTGGCATTTCCAACCTTTCTCTCCTTTCCATACTGAAATACAGAACTGATTGTGGTCATCTCCTGAGGGTGCTGCTTAATGAATGGCTTCAGTGTAGTATTGAACTGCTTAAAAGAGCAAATGTCCCTCCCACACACCCTCCTTTCCCTCAGTGAGGGCCTATTTTATGGTATCCTTTCAAGGGGAGGTGATATAGTAGAGTTTCATTATCTCACTAACACTGGGGAACAAGGTAAAAACCCAGTTATAGACTTTCTGTATTAGAGCGAGCAGCCCACTCTACATCACTGAGTGCAAGGTGCAATTGTGCTGAGGATTTGGCAGCCATTGTGGAATCTGGATACGATGCTTATAGTGAGTGTGTGAATACACAAAAATAAATAAAATGGAGTGCAACTGTGTTTTAACTGCCTGTGTAGAGGTGCCAAATAGGAAAAAAAAAACAAAACTAAATAAACAACAAACATTTGGGTTGGAGGAAATCTTTCCCTTACTCTGGTGAAACAGTGTTTTATAAGCATTACCCATGAATTAAGTCTGGTCTGTTAGAGGATAAATCACAACATTCAGAGTTGGCTGTGACCTCATGTAGCCCAACCCATACCTGAACAAGAATCCCTTTTATTGCATACTTGATGTGTGGTCACAAAACGTTTTCCCCCAATTTTCTACTTTCCTTCTAATCTTGGCTATGTTTGTTTTATTTGTACAAAAGCTTTTAAATGTAAAATAATCAAAATTATCCATTTTATATGTCACTCTGCTCTCTTTATCTCTTGTTTATTCATAAATTATTCAACCATCCATAAATCTGATAATTAATAGTTCTGTGCACTTGGCCTTTACTTGAAGACCTGAGGTTTTTTGTTTTACAATCCAAATATGTATGTATCCATATTATATATATATATTTAATATATAAATACATGCATATATCATGTGATAGTCTTTACCAAGGCATGAGTGTGTGTGTGTGTGTCAGTTTCTTTTTGTGGTCACATGGTTAGTGGGTATTTGATAGATGGGATTTCAACAACAAACCTTCCTTATGCTAAGTCTAACACTTTTCTCACTGATGGTAACCTTGGTAGAAATATCAAAGGTTGAGGGAGGGGAGAAGGGGGAAACAAACCTTTACAGATAATTTTCTTGGATGCTTTGGACGTAGGAGCTTTGACTTTGTTGTCTTCTTCTGGTTGTATGTTTTGATCTTCTTTATCACCAAAGAAAGATTCTTTGGTCTGACTTTTTTGTGCAGTTTGCTCATGTTCCTGGTCTTTAAACTTGACTTTTAAATTCTTTGTTAGGGTAGGGGTCTACTTCCAGTGTGGAGAATGTACTGTCCCAAGCTTCAGGGGTTTTGTGCAGCTATTTTCAGAGATACTTCTAGGGACCTGTAAATGTTCAGTTCTCCCAAGGTGGTATGATCAAGGGTGAGGTGTTTACTCCTTTTCTGGGCTGTGCTCTGGTCTATGAGTGACCACAAGCACTCTTTTCTGCCTTGGAACTGTGAGGAGGATTCCTTCTCCACCACCACTACAAACTCTACCATGTCAGTGCTCCTTCTCACCCTGGGACTACCACCCAGAACTGTGACCCGGATCCAAGCAAGGGCGAAGAAAGAGATTACTGCCTCAGCAATAGCAAAGAGATCCCTGCACTCTCCCTCTGATCAGCCACTCGATTCCCCCTCTGTCTGTGGGCAGAGAGCTCAGGAAGCAGCCGCTGCCCTGAGACTGTGTCAGGACTGGGGCTGGGACTGAGCTTTTCTCTCGCCTGGGTTGCATAGATCTTTCCTACTGACCTTCTAGGTTGTCTTTGGCATTTGTGGGTTGAGAAATCTGGAAACCACCACAGCTGCCTGTGATTCAGTTCGCTGAGGCCTGCTCCAGTTTTGATGAAGCCTGGTCTTTGCTTGCATGCACATGCTGAACTTTGCTCCTCCCCCAGTCCAGCACAATAGACCTTTCCAATCAACCATCCAGGTTGTCTTGAGCTGGAAATTTGTTTCACTCTGTCTTTTTGTGTGTTCTGCTGCTCTAGAATTTGTTTAGAGCCATTTTTTACAGGTATTTGGAGGGGTTTGGGGGAGAGCTCAAGCAAGTCACTGCTTTTACTCCGCCATCTTACAGATCATTTTCTAAAATAGATCACATCATCAGACAGAGCTAAGAAGTGTAGACAATGAAAGATGCTACTGTATTTACAGTTTCTTTGCAAAAATAAAATAAAGTTAACATATGCTCAAGGAAAGAGATAGATGATACATATCAACTATCCAGGCAGACCATTCCATTTATGGATAGTTTTAACTATTAGGAAGTTCTTCCCTTTCTCAAGAACAAATCTTCTTCTTTGCATCTTCCACCCATTGATTCCAGTTCTAAGTCAATCAATAAGCATTTAGTAAGCCCCTAGTATGTACAAGTCACTGTGCTAGGCATGGAAGGCAAAAATGGAAGGGTCCATTTTTCCTTTAAAAAGAATGTAATCTACTTGGGGTGACAAGACATCCATGTGAAAAATCAACTAATAATATGGTTAATGTGATAAAGTATAGTCAAGTGGGAGCACAGACCATGAGTCAGAAGACTTGGGTTCCATGCCTGGCTTTGCCATTAAATAGCTCTGAGACCCTAGACAAGGTGCCCTCTCTTTTTTGCTTCTCAGTTTTCTTATCTTAACATGAGAGTCCACCTAGAGGAGCTCTGAAGTCCCTTCTAGCTTTATGTTTGGACATGGCCAATGTGGGAATTTATTTTCCTTGACTGTATATCTGTTACAAAGGTTTTTAAAATAATTATTTCTCAATGATTTTGAAGAGGATGAGGTAAAGGAGAAGAAAAAAAAAACACTTGTTAATTGAAAAAATGAATTAAAGTAGATCTACAAAAGTAACTTTTTGTGATACATTTTCTCCACAGCTGCTCAGCAGAGGGAAGGATTGGTTGCAGATGGCTAGAATTCAGGGAGATTGGGGAGGCAAAGATGGCATTTTCTCAGGTTGAGGCTTCTATTGATGGGCCTACTTTGCTTGTTACTCTCAAGCAGGTGTACAACCAGGGAGACTCCCCATACTAAATAATTGTAGTGAGAGACTCACACCCTATTATTTGATACACCTGCAAGAGGCAAGTCACAAAAGAGGGACTTTGGTGGGGCAGGTGGTTGACAGGGTGACTCTCGGGTTGTAATTATCCTGTTTGCTCTGTGCAGACCCAATAATAAAGCTTTGAGCGGTGGTTCAAGTTTTGATGTTGAAATTCCAGTGATAGGCAGACAGTCCTGAGAGCTGCCTTTACCATGGATCACCCAAAGATTTGGAAGGGGAGCAGTATTTCAAGTTGTCAGGTGGCCCCTGGGAGTTGCATTTATAGAAACTCTTTGTTGAAATGTGACTGACCAATTTCTTACTGTGAAGATTCTGCCTGATTTTTATAACTGCTCCCTATTCTGGTAAGGGGAGTGGGATAGAATGGGAAGTGGGGGGCGGTAATCTCTTCCAGAGAACAGCATCCTTTTGGGCCCTGTCTTGCAGTGGGTTAGCTGAACCTCATTCACAAGGTTTGTCTTTAACGTCCTGTGGTTTGAAGTGGTTCCTTTGCTGCATATTTCTGTGGCTCTCCTCACTCAGCTGCATTTGGTCTCAGAGATTTGCCCCAAAGAGTGGATCGGAGGACTAGACCTGTGTTTTTATTGGCTTGGGAACTTATAGTGAAGCTAGTCCGTCCATCAGTTTAGGTCTGAACCTGCTCTATGACTTAAAAGTCTTAGAGGGCATACTGAGGCATTGTAATGTTCAGTGACTTATCCAAGGTCTATGTAAGCAGCAAGACTAAAACCAAATTTTCCCTACTCTGTCATTCCATATTTTCTGTCTACTGGTCAGGTAGTTTGTAAAATACATTCTCATTATCAAAACCATTAGCAAAGGAGCCAAACATCAGTTCCTTACATCTGTCTACATAGAGCTTTACAGCTTAGAATGGGTGATTACATCTATTATTCAATTTGCTTTTCTCAACAACCCAATGTGGGAGTCAGGATTTTTACAGTGGAGGAAACTGAAACTCAGAAAGGTTAAATGACTTACCCAAAGCAACACAGGAAGTTAGTGGCAAAACTGAGTCTTTGTCTCAGGTTTCCTGACTTTCAGTTCACTGCTATTTCATTATATCACAGCTGGCTTTCCCTGTGTCCCAGTGGCTCTCATGGGGTTGGGCTAGTAATGAAATCTTAATCACGCTCCTTTCTCTGGCACCTAATCTTTCTATTCTTGAGTTCCACCCCCCCTTCTATAAAATGAGACGGTCACACTAGTTGACCTTTAAAGTCTTTTCCAGATCAGTTACCACTGGATTTCACAACAATCCTTGCCTTAAAGGTGACTTGTTCTCATGAAAACATCCATTCCATGTCCCCTTCCAGTCTTAAGTACTGAATGGTAAAACAATTCAAATCACCTTCCAGATCAACTCCCAGGCAGCTAAACTTACCTATCGGGGTGCTTGTGAATTTATGGTAAGCCTTACTATTTCCCATTGTGATATTTTCAGAAATAAGTGCTGCAAAAGCAGACTTGTCAATGATTAATGGTCTTTAGCATAAAAGAAGCATTTCTACTGACCTTGGATAAGTGACTTCCTTCTCTTACTTTCAGTGCCCCGTTCCTGTCCTTTTTGATGTTGGCTTAGCTTTTTTTCTCCCCTTCAATTATGTAATTGGTATGGGATGAAATTTCTTAGGTTTTTTTTTTTGTTTAATTTTTATCAAGACAAAATTGTAAAGTGAGGGAAGTTTCTTTTGGCTTCCTTTATTTCCTCTGTCAACCCTCTCCATTATTTATGTAAGGAGACTTTTTGGTGGTCCAATCTTTCACAATCCCATAAGCCTTGGGGACCAGAGAAATCTTTCCTGTATTAGGAGGAATGTTCATAAGGACTTTTAAAAGGTAGAAATATTCAAAAACTGCATTGGTTTGAAGATGAAAATGTTAGGGGAAAGAAAATGACTTGTCATCACTTGGGTATTTTTCCTCATGCTGTGCCCTGGGTGTTGAATCCCCCAGATTGTACAACATTAGGTTTAATTTTCTCTTTGTAATGAAGGCCTTTGATAATGGAAGGAGAAGCCATTATATAGATATAGGTTTCATCCCCATGCCTGGCTTGGTTGTAGGCTTCCAGACCTTGGGAAGGCCTCACTTCTTCGTGGCCAGTTCCCGATCTCACAGTGCTTCAAAAGGAGAATAGCATCGGTGACCCAGACTTTAAGAAATGGCATTTTTTTTGGTGATCAGCTAAGGGCTAGGTTATTATCCTGATATTGATGACTTCCTTAGGGGCACCTCAGGGCTGGGGCTGAGTTAAGGTACCAGAAGGAGATGGGGTGGCTTTCTTGAAATGATGGGTATTGGGAGTTTGTGCCGAGTATATTTTATGTTATTTGTTATCTTCCTCTTATGGTTTTTATCTTAAGAAAACTTGCTAACATTTGAGGTCATGTGATCAATCCTGACTGATCTAAAAACACAGAGACTGAGTGGATGAGAATCTAAAGCATTATTGTGAATAATTCTGAACCCAGTTTTTACTGGAGTGAAAACAGAAGTGAACTGTTTTATCTACATGATACCCTATGTCTATTTGCTGGAAATCTCTGTTAAAATATTAAATAGTAACCTCAGGTACTAGTTCGTTGGAGTTTAAGGCCTGACTCTCCTGTGAGTGTTTGTTCTAATTGGAAACTCTTTAGCAACCAAAAAAACAGCCTTTAGGGCATGAAAGAATGATGTTATAATGGTGGAATAATACACAGCAAGTTTGATGATTTAAACTGGGTCTTAGCTAAAGCTCCCCTCAAATCACATCAACAAGGTTCATGGAAAATGTATTTGTATACATTTGTATACAATGTATTTGTAAGACTTACCCTGTATACAGCTCATATACCAATGCTTACAGAGCAATTATAAGGTATTAGAAAGAACACTGAACTTAAAATCAGGTACCTTCATTACCTTGGGCAAGTCACTAACTTTTTTAGCTTTCAGTTTATTCATTTGTGAAATGAGAGGTAAAAATACATGTATCGTGTGTCTAACAACTATTAAGCACCTACTGTGTGTTAGGCACAGTAATAAACACTATGGACATAAAGATCAGCAAAAACAAAAGCAAAAACAAAACACACACACATAACCAGTTCCTATTCTCAAGGAGCTCGCAGTCTAATAGGAGAGACAGAACAAAAACAACATATATGTGGGATAAAACAGAGATAATCTCAAAGAGAAAACACTACTATTGAGGAGTACCAGAAAAGGTTTCTTTCAAAGGCAGGTTTTTAGCTAAGACTTGAAGGAAGTGAGGAAAAGTTTTCCAAGCATGGGGAACAGCCAATGAAAAATCAGAGAATCAGGAGATGGAGAGTTTTGTGTGAGGGACAGCAAGGAGGATGTGTGTGTGTGTGTGTGTGTGTGTGTGTGTGTGTGTGTGTGTGTGT
>NW_020948983.1:12426432-12442373 GCF_900497805.2 Vombatus ursinus
TGTGTGTGTGTGTGTGTGTGTGTGTGTGTGTGTGTGTGTGTGTGTGTGTATAGTAAGGTACAAGAGGCCTGGAAAGTCAGGAAAGCGTTACATTATCAAGGACTTTAAAAGTCAAATAGATGACTTTATGAGGTGTTTATGACTGGAGATTACCAAGCAGAGAGGTGACAGGGTCAGACTGCTTTATTAAGGTGGCTTTGATAGCTGAGTGGAGGGTAGACTGGAGCGGAGAAAGACCAGACACAGTGGCAGAGAGACAAACCATAAGGCTATTGCAATAGTCCAGGCCTGAGGTGATGGTGGCCTGAAGCAGGGTGGTGACAGTGTCAGAGGAGAGAAGAGTATATTCAAGAGATGTTTAAAAGCTGTTAGGCTCAAATATAAAAATAGGAAAAACGCTTCGTACTCAGAGAGCACTATACAAATTATTACCAACAGTGATATCTGATAGTAGATAGCGGTATATTTAAAAGAGTGATTAGAAAGGCAGGGAAAAATATTTCACAATAATGCAGTTTCTATTGGACATAAAATTACTGTACTCATCTACTGACAGTAGAGTAGGTAAGACCCTTCACATCCCAGTGACTCTGAACTCCTGTGGATCATACTGAAATCCCATCCCACATCTCTTGCAACTCTATTCCTCATTCCCACCCTCTTCGACCTCAAAAGTTTCATCCAAGCTCCATTCAGCTCTTCTGCAATGCTCTCTGGAATGCCTATTCAATAGGTAACACACTTCCCTCTGTCTTAAATCTATCTCTTTCTCATTCTTTTCATATGCTGGCTTTTACTAAAACCTGGCTGCCCACGATGACACAATCTCCCTGGTCACCCTTTCCAGCATTGGTTACCCTCATTCTCCTTAGCTCACTGGTGGTGGGAAAGGGTTGAGGTTTGGAGTATATTACTGTAATATGTTATTTCCTATCGCCACTTCCAAGTTTTCTTCCTTCCTCCATCACTCAGTAACCTCTCTTCCTCTGAGATTTATGCTATTCATATCTACCACCCAATCAAATTCCTGGTACCTGTTGCTCCTAGACCCCCCCAGTTCACTCCCCTTCTTTCCTCAATGTGTTAGGTATCTGGCTTACAGTCTTTCTCTCCTCCACAACTGCCCTGAGACTAGGGGACTTCAACATACACACTGACTCTCCTTCAGATACCCTAATCACTTAATCCCTCAATCTACTCAATTCCTGTGAGCTACTCCTCCACCCACCTTCAGCAATACACAGATGGTCATACCCTTGATCTTGACATCACACGCAAATGTACTTCCATGTTTAAGACTTCTGAAATCTTCTTATCTGACCAAAGCATGTAGGTTTTTTTACCTCTACCTTTGCCTTCTTCTACAAAACCTACTCTTCATCTGCATCATGACCTCCAAATCCTTGACACCTCAGTTCTCTCCCAGGCCATCTCCCCTGTACTAGCCACTTTCTCTTCTTCTCCCCACCTTGACTCCTTGGTGAACTGATTCAACTCTACACTATTTTCCCCTCCTGAATCCCTACTCCCCCCACCCCCTTATCACATCACTGATTATGCTCAGCCAATCCTCAGCTTTGGATCATTCTCACCATTCATTGCCTTTGCACATGTGCTGCTGAATGAAGATTGATAAAATCATGCAACTGTTCTGACTAGGTCCACCACAAATTTATGTTACATAACCTCAAGCAGGCCCACACTGCTACTATACCTCCCTTATCAATTCACTATGCCACTCTCCATGGTGGCTCTTCTAAACCTTTTCATCCTTCTTTAAACCTTCCGTGACTCTTCCTTCCCTTACTTTCTCAGCTAAGAATTTTGCCTCATATTTTACAGAAAAAAATTGAAGTCATTTACTGTGAACTCGCTTTTCTCTCTTATCACTCAGGTGCCTTCTGATGCTTTCTCTTCCTTCTTACGTACCTTACACAATGAAATGGCCTTACTCCTTACCAAGGCTAACCCCTCTACTTGTTTGGCTATTTCCTCTAATAGATTGCCTCCTCTCTCATCCCTGCTCTTTTACTTATTTTCAATTTCTTCCTTTCTACTGTCTCATTTCCTACTGCCTACAAACATGCTCATGTCTCCCATATCCAGAAAAATCCCTCACTTGGTCCTTCCATCCCTGATATCTGGATCAAATGCAAAGCTCCATTCGGCATTCAAAGGTCTTTATAACTTAGCCCCCTCCTACCTTCCTGGTCTTCTTATATCTTGCTCCCCAACACATATCTTTAATCTAATGACTCTGGCTTCCTGTTTGTTCCATGAATAAGATTCCATTTCTTGGCTCTGGGCATTTTCTCTGGCCTAAGCCTCATGCCTAGAATCCTTTCCCTTCTCTGCTTCAATTGTTGACCTCCCTGGCTTCCTTTAAGTCCCAACTAAAATCTCACTTACTACAAGAAACCTTCCCCAATCACTCTTAATTCTGTTGTCTTCCCTCTTTTAGTTGTTTCCCATTTATCCTCTATATCACTTGCTTTCTATATTTGCATCTTGTCTCCCCCATTAGAGTGTAAACTCCTGGGGAGCAGGCACTTGTCTTTTGCCTCTTTTTGTATCCCCAGCACTTAGCACAGTGCCTGTCACATAGTAGATACTTAATAAAGGTTTATTGATTGATTACTGGGAACAAAGGCACATGGGGAAGTGTAAAGAGCACTGGATTTGGCATCAGAATACTTAGGTTCAATACTGATTCTGCCACTTACTATACTAACCTGTTTTACTCTGGGCAAATGAAATCCCCTTCAGTTTGCTTATCTGTAAAATGCAGAAGTCAAAGTAGGTAATCTCTGTAGTTCCTGGGAGCTATAGAATCCTTTGGTCTCTTTGGGTTGTTTTGTGTAGTGGAGATGACTATATAATGAGCCACTCCCTAATTTCTACCCGATGACCAATGGCATACATGTATGAATTGGCTTGTTGGACTGAAATTTGTTCTTTGAAGTTCTGTGGGGGGTGTGACTCTAGAACTGGGCTAAAACTAGACTGATCATTGAGCTCATGACATTGATCTCACTCTAACCACAGAGCTAACAAGCCATGGTAGAATATTAATCAGTGTCAAAGGTAAGGTGCGATGAGACCATGGTATTCTCCTCAACCCAAGAAAGATTAGTCTTCCCTAAAAGGCAACAAAGCATTTTTCCATATGGAAACATGGGGACCATTTATAGAATCTAAGTGCCACTGTATCCTTGTTCCCTAGCTTTGCTGAATTAGGGCAATGTAAACTTCCTTTTGTCAATTTTTCAAAGCACCCTCATTTCATCCCCAAACTGAACCTAAACTAACAAGGTGCTAGTGTCAGGGATGCTTCTAACATGAAGACATATCAAGGCAATAGTTCTGGGGTGGTTCTAGCTGAACTATATGTCCTCCAACCATGTCAGCAAGAGTCATGAACTTTGAGAATCAGAAGGGTGTTACTTCTCATTTATCCTAATCTTGTAATGTATATTAGGGGAAAAAAAGATATTTTTGAAAACTTGTTTACCAATAGAATCATAGATACAGATCTGAAAGGGACCTCAAAAGTCACCTAGTTCAAAATCTTTTATATATGAGGCAAGTGAGGTCCAGAGAAGGTCTATGTCTTTCCCAAAGATGTACAGATAGTCTATGGCAAAGCCAATATTAGAACCCAGGTTCCCCTCTCCCTCAGTTCACAGCTTTTCCCATTACATCATACTGGTTTTTTTTTTTTCATGCACATGGTTCATCTCAGCTATGGGAATTAACCAAGCAGTTGGAAGAACAAAGGGTCATTTTGTGGTTACCAGTGAATGTCATGCTGTGGGTTCCAGTGGAGAGATACTAAATAATTCGTCCTCTGGGATAATGGGCTGGCCAGTACGTAGGGTACACAGAGTCTGTTAGTGACTACAATGAACAATAGCAATGTGGGGGTCCCAGGAGGCATCTGTGGCCTCGCTCACCCTTTGTCCCCTATCCCTTCCCCCAATCCCTCACCACACACAGACCAACTTGTTTTTTCAGAGGTCTGGCATTCCACACTGCTGAATGCCTCAATTGTCCAACTCTGCCTTCTCCCCCCTCCTAGGAGAGGAAGGAATCCATGCTTCCGTTTGTCTATGCCCTCATTTTGGCTGATAATGACTTCTAGTGAGTCCATGACCTTCGTTTCTCAGGGCTTATCTAAAACCTAACAGCCCATTTTCCCACTGCAGGAAAACTAGACCAAGAAGTGCCCATTGGGTTAAGCAAATTACAAACGAGATTTCTGGTTCTGATCTACTGAAATAATGCTTGATTCACTGTGTCATTCTCACTAGGTCCTTCTTAAGCAGAGAGGGCTGATAATTAGAAGCTAAGACCAAGGACATAATATTTTCTGTTTTAGTACTCACAATCACAGACCAGTAGCATTTGGCTTGTTTTCCTATAGAGCTTCATGTATTTAGCATTGTGATAAACCCCATCATTGTAAGCATTTTTGATCCCCATTAAAAAAAGATTATGAAAGAAAATTCATGTTTGCAAAAACATACATTAAGGATGATTATCTTATCAAAGTCTTTTCCCTTTGGGTTTCCTCTTTATAATTAAAACAAATTTTAATGAACAAAAATTTCCTTTACAAATATTTTCCCCTGGAATACATCTACTGAGCAAAGTGTGGTCTATATTTATTGAACTTTAACACACTCTCTGGAAGAACTATAATAGTTCTAGTTACAATTATACTTTATGTAATAGAGGTATATCTGATGGGAAGAGGACAATATCTGCCTTTCTCCAGTCCATTTCTTAACCCACTCATTACTCTTTAGGGAAGTTCCTAGGATTTTAGTTCCATGATATTGTTTGCCTGGGCACAAAACAAGCCAAGATGGGTGATTTACCAGCTGTGATTTGTTATATTATTTGAACTATCTCAGAAACTTTAGCCTGTGTAAATTCCAGAGTAAGTGGACAATGGGTTACCCTTATAATATGTTTCCATAAGGGTGAGGTTGATGAACATTTTCTTAATCAAGTTACCCCAATTAGATTGAGTGATAAGATGTCCAATCAAGCTTTAGATTAAGTGAGCAAAGTCCTTTGTGTTGGAGTGATGATGTGCCATTGTGTTCTGAGAGACCGAGGAAACTTGGCTATGCCTGAGGAGTCATCTATAAAAATATTATTAAGGTAGTTAGAATTAGAGTCAATCCAGAAACTAGAGCCAGTCAGGGATTCCAGTAAGCTTCCTGAGAAGGATCATCTGGAGATTAGAGGAGAGGCCTTAGCTTTAGCTTTGGGTCTCTTCCCCAGGTCACCCTCTCCCCCTCTCCCCTTCCCATCTTGGTGGAAGGAGGACCTTGCTTGCTTCAAAAGGTCAAGAGGATGTTATACTTTCCACTTTCCTTCCAGGGTCCTAATGCCATCCTTGGATCAGCTGATGACTATCTGAATTGGGAGCCAAGGACGGTTTGGTCACAGATTTATAGCTCCACAATGAACCTACCTTAGGAACTGCCCTGCCTAAAAGGAACTCCTTGAGAACCTCACAAGTGGGAGAAAAGGATTTCAACAACCAGGACCTGTTACTCCTTCCTCATATGTGCTTGACCCCATCTTCCCCTGGATTTTATGTATTTGTCAGAGAGTGTATAACAGACTTCTGGGGTAGATGCTTTGTAACAACTATTAATACTGTCCCTTCAGTAAACATACTTTTCTAAAAATCGCTTAAAGCTGAATTACTTAAATAATTCTCAATGGATAATTTTTGAGAAGTACACAGGTCAGAGCTTGAACCACTGCCATTAGAAAATTGTCCCTTGATTCTTCTGGGATGTATCCCCAGAACCCTAAGTTTCTAGGAGAGCACCTGAGGGGATATATAGCCTCTGTCATAGACCTGAGACTTATCTTTGAAAGTTAGAATTAGATTAAAGACTTTCAGAGCTCATATGGGCTTCATTTTGTCATTCATATACTTCAGATGGCCTGTGTAGATGAGATTCCATTTGATTCCCCAACTCCAAGAGATAAGTTGAGTAGGCATTATCTTCATTTGGTAGATGAGGAAACCAGAACCTAGAAGGGTTAAGTGACTTGTCCAGAACCACAGTTGTAGCTCTTCACAGATTCAGGTATAGAACTCAGGGTTCCTGACTCCAATTAAATATTCTTGTTATTGATACATTTATAATAATAATAAATAGATGTTAAAATATTTTTTCCCCAAGTTGTTTTTGATTTCTGCAAAGAAACTCTTCTCCTACCCACAAACACAAATAGAAGGGCATGCATTTCATTTCATGGTAAAGAGCAAGGAAATGTATTTCCTCTTTACCCCCAGACTTCCCCTAAGAAATATTTTTCAGGACCATGTTTTCTTAACTTTAAATAAGGTTACAAGAGGGAGTATTCAACCATAAAAACTCTAATTGGTTACAAACATAATCCAATAACCTCATTTCACCCATATTGTTAGAGGAGTTAATTGGACCTGCATAGCCACCAGCCGAATGTATTGGTATATGCAAACAGTGAATCTAATTTCCTTCATAAACATTCCTCTGCTGGAGCAAAGAGGGGAGAGGGGGAAGGGAGGAAGGAGGCTGAGAGGTATTACTTCAAAAGATCAATTCAGTTCCAATTATCTGGTCTCTTTAGAGAGACAGGGAAGAAAATATCATTAATTTCTTTAAATGGGAAAAAATCATTTCTTTCCAATTGGAACAGGTCACCAAATAAAGAAATGATGAATTTTACAGTAAAACCAGGTCCATCAGGGCAAGGGGCCTCTAGACCCAATCTCACAAACCCTGTCCCTTAGAATGGTACTGTAGTTCTCTTTCTTTCTCCCTACACATATTATAATTATGTGTACACGCACACACACACACACACACACTTTTCTGTCTTTTAAAAAGTACAGTGGAAACTGTAATTTAGGGCCTACTGATTTGGAAGCTAGGATAAGTTCAGCTCTAGGCTAAATTGAAGATTGCATTCCAGTTCTCCAAGTAGCAAGATTTGGCTAAGCAAATCAAGAAAGTACACAAGTTTGAAAGGAAGAATGTTTGACTTATTTAAGAGAACAAATTTTTCAATCACTTTAGAAGTGTCCATTTGCATGAAAAGAAATGCTAATTACAAATCATCCTTCTCAATTTTTAAAGCAATCCAGCTACTTAGAGCATATCTTGGACACACCTTGGTAGCCAAATTCTCATATCACTAGTTCCTGGTGGTATTTGTCTTTCAGACACAGAATTCCTTTTAAAAATGCTCTGGGATAATGATTTTTCACAAATCCAAACTGGTCTGTCCTTTAGTTAATCTCAGTTAGTGAGTTTGTTTAGTAGTGATTTTTTTTCTGCCCTTGTTGAAAGTCTCAGAGAGGGAAATGTAAGATGTTAACACAAAACTGCTTTCACATGTTATCCTCTGCTCTCTCTGTGAATTTCTTCTGAGACCTAAGTAAAAGAGCAGTGGGCTGAAGGTTTCCTGTCTCCCATCACAGTGATCACTCGTTATGGCACCTCCCCACTCTGAACTCATGGCCACTAAAATTTGGCCCTTCTGCAAAATATTCGTGTTCTTATCTTTCATCTTGTGCTTTTTCCATTCTTTGTTGTCTATTGACTTGGATATCCATCTATGTCCAAATATACTGTCTGGGACTACTCTTAAACATGACTGAGTAGGAGGGGGATAGTATAATTCATGGTTCATGTGTGCAGAATGCTAACTACCAGACAGAAATGCTAATTGGACTTACATTTCTCAACAAATGCTATCAAATTTGATTAATGAATGCACGCAAAACAATATCCTCTAAGAACAATCTGCCAATCTGATAAGCTCCTTTCCTACTTAGCTCCAGACAAGATTCTTGTTCTATTCAGCCAAAGACCATGTGTCTCCCTCTAAGATGGTCAGGTCATCTGGCAAGTCTCCATCAATCAACATTGACCTCAAGTGTGGGGAATGTAGTAACTAGCCTGAAAAATGCCATAGAAATATGCTGATAAGTGGGGTCTCAGGTGTATTCTTATATTTTGAATTACAAATATTCCTAAATTGTTTACCACATAATTTGATGGGTAGTTTACTACAGAATTACTGTTAAAGTTGTTTATAATACTTTTTCATTGATGGCTTGCCTTCTCAGAGGGTTCACATAATATTTATCAGTTGTTTGAGAGTACATATTTTTACTTTATCATGCTATACAAGTGTTTATCATATTATTGAAGAAAACTTGTTCAAAACAGCTCAGTCACAAGATGGAGATTAAAAACAAAATGAAATCAGTTATGCTAAGTTGACAAACTATCTTATTAAGGTAATAAGACTTATTCTCACTATAAATGGGGACCAGAGCTATCCTAATACAATCATCTTGTGAGGTCCTTATGAACAAGTTTCTATATCATAGGCTGTTCTGTGCAAGCTACTTTCAGCTTTGTACAGAATAGGCTATAATTCAGATATAAGAAGGAAGCAGTTGAATTCTATTACTATCATTATTGTTAATGCTACTAATGAAGGAAACCCTGCCCATGAGGAGATTACTATTTAATTGAAGAGATATGCTGTATGTGGTTAAACAGTTAGGAACAACAAAAGAGTGTTTATGATCAAGTTCCAGAGCGTGTGTTAACAGGTTAAACATTCTGTAGATCAAGAAAAACCTCGGCATAGGCTGGTGTGGTCAGTGAAGACTTCATGGAACAGTCAAAATGTGAGCTGGGCCTTGAAGAATGGGTAGAAGTTGGGCATGTAGATAGGAGGTTTACAATATACTGAGTTGGGGAAATAGCATAATTGACCATCATTGATATGGCTGACTTTGCATGTCTGATATTGTTTCTTACCCCTCTCAGCAAGTTCATGAGATGTTATTCAATCATTTTGTAATTGTGTCCAATTATCTGTGACTCCATTTGGGGTTTTCTTGGCAAATATACTTCAGTAGTTTGCCATTTCCTTCTCCAGCTCATTTTACAGATGAGGAAACTGAGGCAAACAAGGTTAAATGACTTGTCCAGAATCACATACCTAGTATGTGTCTGAAGCCAGATTTGAACTCAGGAAGATGAGTCTCCCTGACTCCAGGCACAGCATTCTACACACTGTTCCACCTAGCTATCCCAAGTCCATGAGACTGGAGGTCAAGTAACATGAGTGGACAAACTGAAAGGAAAATAAATTTATTCCTAAGAAATTTTATTTCTAAGAAAGTTTGCTTACTGGTAGCAGTTTTGACTTCCTATGGTACAGATCAGATTATAGCTCCTTGAGAGCAAGGGCTATCTTTTGCCTTTTGTTGTATCTTCAGTGCTTAGCATAGTACCTGACACATAGTAGTCACTTCATAAATGTTGACTGAGTGACTGACACATACCTTTTTAAGTTCTGCTTGGAGTATGTAGCCAAACAGCAGCATTCTGTGACATTTGAATGGAACAATGAGAAACTCTGTCCCTATAAGGAAGTAGGTCTGGAAAGTTCCTAGTTGTGCGTTGGGTATAACATTTGTTGTGTCAAGGGCAGCCCAAGAGTGTCCTGTGCAGCAGGACTTTGTGTATTCAGTCTAAGCAGGATAGAGGAAGTTGAGTCAGGTTTTATTTTGCAGTCTACAGCAGAATGGGGGGGGGTAATTTAATTGGGTTTAGTGTATTCAATTTATAGCAGTATAGGGGCTCAGTCAAAAATAATATTTCCATGATCAGGTTATTTTTTTCCTCTGCAATATCCTTTGTATAACCTGGCCCTTTCCTAGATTTCCAGTCTTCTTATACTTTAATCCCCTCCCTATGTTCTGTGGTCCTGCTATACTGACCTCTCACTCTATTTCATCTCTCATCTTCATGCATTTGCACTGGCTGCCCCCCAAGTTTGGAATGTTCTCCTTCCTCACCTCTGACTAGCTTCTCTGGTTTTTTTCAAGGCTCAGCTCAAATTCTCCCTTCTGCAGGAAGCCTTTCCCATCTCCTCTACCCTCCCCATCCCTTCTCTGAGCTTGTTTCTTGATCACTACAAATATCTTTTATGTGCATAACTATTTGCCTGTTGTCTCTCCCATTAGAGTATGAGCTCCTTAAGGACATTGTGTTTTTGTCTTTCTTTGTATATCTAGCACTTAACAAAATGCCTGACACACAGTAAAGACTTCATAAATGCTTGTGACTGACTGGCCCTTTGACTCTCTTATTGCCTGTGCATAACTATGGCTTTATGGAGAGCCACAAAGGCCATAGGAGTGACAGTGGAGCTGGGGCACAGTTAGCAAATTAGTAGTACCGAGCTGGGAATTGAATTCAGGAATTCTGATTCGCTAGCCCTATTTATTAGTGCTATTTTGCTCATTCTTACTTCTCCAAGAAAAAAAAAAAAGAAGAAATGATCTGTAAGTATCCAAAGCATCCTATGTCTTACCTAGACAATGGACCACTTTTCCTATCCTCATCATCCCTCAGGAAACCAGAGTGGGTACCATTTCTTCCTAGTGGACCTTGCCCTAACCAAGAGCATTTGGAGGTAGGGGCTGAGAAATGTTCTCAGAGAGAATAAAGCTCAAGTTTGCTTTTGGACACGATTCGAGTCTTCGGAGTAGGAAGAGATAAGCCAGTTTCTGAATCATTAATACTTTTTTACAGTTA
The DNA here is from genome assembly GCF_900497805.2 of Vombatus ursinus. Classification (NCBI taxonomy): domain Eukaryota; kingdom Metazoa; phylum Chordata; class Mammalia; order Diprotodontia; family Vombatidae; genus Vombatus; species Vombatus ursinus. The sequence continues at coordinate 12,437,073 of NW_020948983.1, forward strand.
CATCAGGCTAGGGCACCAAATAATGTTCCCAGGGAAATTGCAAATTGATATGTACACATTATATTGCAGAAGTAAATGAAGTTGTAATGCAAACAGAATGCTAACAGCAGGGAAAGTTATGCTTGAACAGGTCCGGTCATGTTACAAGGAATACATATGCACTATTGTAGAAATAAGAGTCCTACCCTTAGGACAGTCAAAGCTTTTTGAAGAAAATGGAGATAGCAGTTGTACCTTTCAGCCACTGTTGGCAAAAAAACAACAACAAAAAAAAACAACAACAACAAAAAAAACTACACAAATCCCATACTAAAGAAATGTATTGCCTGGGGGCTCTGGAACTGCCCAAGCACTTTCTCAGTGCATATCCAATCAAATAAAAATTCCTATTGATTCTATCTCTACAACATCCATCTACTTCTCTCCATTCCTGCATAGCTCATCACCTCTTACCTAAAATATTACAATAGCCTTCTAATTGGTATCCTACCCCACTTCCAACACTATCTCTCCTCTCTAATCCATCTACTACATTGATATTCATAAAAAGCAGATCTAATCATGCTTTATCCTAATCTAGAAACTGCAGAGACTCCCTATTGCCTTTAAATGAAAAAAGAAAGCTTTCTTTGTAAATTCCTTTATGATCTCCAGTCTGTCTTTATAGATTGATTTCATATTACTCCTCAGGCACACTTGAGGGTCCAGTCAAATTGGCTTCACTCAGCATTCCACTACTTGTCTTTATGCCTATGTTCTTTCTCCTTAACTAGGGCCTCTCAGAATAGCTCCTTTCAACACTCACCTCAAGTGATGCCTCTTGTACTAGGCCTTTCCTGATCCCCCATCTTACTGTCTCTCCCCCTACCCTTCCCACCCCCAATAACTTCATACTTGCTTTGCCTGTATTTTGTATTTGCTCCAAGTACAGTTTTCTTCAGTCACAAATAAGCTTCCTGTGGGCAAGACTATTTCTTTTGCTTTTCTTTGTATCTTTAGGATTTAGTATAGAGTTTGGTGGGAAATGGACACTTACATAATCATCGTTCAATCTAATTACATTAGGAGAGGGATAGGGAGAGTTGCATCTTTAGTTGCAACATGACCATTTTTGTAAAGAAATGTAAGCTAGGACATAACAGCAGCTAGGTAGCTCAGTGAATAGAGCACCAGCCCTGGAGTCAGGAGGACCTGAGTTCAAATTTGACCTCAGACATGATACTTACTAGCTGTGTAACCCTAGGCAAGTCACTTAACCCCAATTGCCTCACCAAAAAAAAGTATGCCAGTAGATGAATAAACATAATATGCATTATTCAAATATAGGAGACAATACTGGCATCCATGACAGAAGGTGGTCACTGAGTGAAATTGAAATACTTTGTATTTACTGGAGACGTGGAAGCCCTCTGAGTCATAGAAAGTCATTTCTTGCTCTCACCCCTTATACACACATCCCTGTGAAGGTAGCATTGTAGAAACTGATCTGATTGAGAAGAAAGGATGTGGATGAAGTTAATTAGTGAACAATTTCTTTACTGGTACTTCGGGGGATATTAAAACAAATTATCAGTCTTTGTCTCTGCTCATAAATTTCTGGCTGTCTGATTGAGGAAATGGTATATACAAGGGAAAAGATAATTAACAACACACCACAGTCAAATGAATGTCAAACTCATGTTTCAGAAGTCTTAAGGTGATCAGAATGATATGTGCTAAGGTTGTCAGGGAAAGCTTCATAGAAGAGGTGGCCTTGAGCTGGGCTTCAATGGAGAGTTTTTGTTTGGTTGGATGAAGAGTAAGGTGTCAGACATTATGTAAGGGTTTTGAAATGAACTACTATAACATTCTCTCAACTCATAAAAAACATGCTATGAAGTTCATAGTAAAAAGGATTTGTGTTCTAATCATAGTCCCATTTATGACTCACCATGTGAAGGGAAACCTTTCTTTGTCCATTTAGGCTTGTTTCTGAATTGAGGATGGAAATTCAACTCTTTAAAAAATTGTTAGAGGAGTAACATACTATAGCTAATTATTTTGAAATAATTTGAAAATACAAAATATGTTTTTTCAGATCTTATTTAACAAATAGATAAGAATGATTTTAATTAGCATATTATTTCCTTATGAGGAAAATGTGCTGCTCACCTCTCTAGATAAAAGCAAGGTGAAACTTGCACTGAATGTGTATGTGGTGCAGAGGTGGCAGAAATGCAATGTGGGAAAAGGGAGGGCAAAGTTCTGTCACATAGATAGAATGATACTTTTCTGGTCATTATCCTATCAGAATTGTGGAACCCAGTCATTTCCTCAGGCATTGGAAGAGACTGTTTATGACTGATTGTTTGGAGGTAGTTTGAGGAGTTATCTGGATATAATTTAATTTAGGTGCTCACAAAGATGTATATTTACAGTGCTGCCATTAAGCTGTGATTTACCCCCCCATGGGGGGTAATGTCTACATAGGAGATGGGAGCAGAAATGAGTTCTTTTTAAGTGATGTTTTAATATATTGTATAGGGTTGAGATTGAAGACGCCTAGAGTCCAAGGAGCAGAAAAACAAAAACAAATAACAAAAAAACTCCACCAATCTTTAGCGTATATCTGAATTTAATATTTATCTTCTCTAATAATCAGTCTATCTTGGAAACCTCCCCTGTGCCCTTCCCAAAGATGGACTGTTTTAAAAAGAGCTACTGTGAACATCCATCTCCTTTATCCTTTCTGCTGTCAGCTTCCTGGGGTTTCATTTCAGGGGGAGTCTCCAGAGAATGGGGTAAATATTGGGAGATACAAATGACTGAACTGGTACCAGAGCCAACATTGATAGAAATGACAGAAAGATGCCATAGTTATACAATGGTTCGTGCTCTCCCCAGTTGTGTACACTTAACACCTTGTCAAAATATTTACCCAACATAGCAATTAGTAGGTGATGGATTTAATTATCCTCCTAGAGGAATGAAGTCATATAGATATGAAATAATACCAATGGCTTAGTTAAGTGTGTTCAGGATGGCAAAAGTAAACTCCCAAATTAAATAGTAAATTTGTTACACCTAATGGACGAAGGCTTACTGGAAGATCCAATGTGACTTTCTCCCCTCAAGAGCCACTTCTTACAGGTAGCCTATCTTTTTCTTCCCAGTTTATAGTGCCTTCCCACTAAGAAATTAATTTGTATGTGTTTTGTATTTACTTTGCTTCATACAATATCTTCCCCCCCAATACAATATAAGCTCATTGAGGGCAAGAATTGTTTCATTTTTGTCTTTGTATCACCAGCATGTACCACAGTACCTGACACATGAGAAATCTGTATTAAATGCTTGTTGAATGAACAGATCCATTGCATGGCATCTTTGTGGCCTTCTGAGCAAAGATTTTAACATATTCTGTCCCCTACCATGGTTATAGGATCATAGATTTAGAGCTGGAAAGGGAAATTAGAGATCATTGAGTCCAGCTGTTGTCCTCCCCCACCCCTACTTGTCCATGAGGTTATGAGTAGTTAAAGGGAAAAACTGACCACAGTTGGAGAATTTGGGAGTGTCTTCTGTTTTTGCAGGGAAAGAGCCTTGGACACTAGCATCCTCAGACTGTCCTCTGAAACATTCGGGAGTTGAATTAATAAAGGTGACTGGAAGATGAGGTACAGAAGTGTATATGCAGCACTCCCCGCTATTCCCACATCTCTCATTAATGGTCAACTAAGCTCACCTCTACTAATTGCTACCTGTGTAGCTATGGGCAAGCCATTGAACCTTTCTAGGCTTTACTTCCTGCCTCTATCAATGAAGAGGTTAAAAGAGATAACCTTTGAGGATCTTTCCAACACTAAATCTATGAGTCTATGAGTCAGTGTCAAGTGAGCTAGCAAAGTATAGTAATCATTTATGACTGTTGCTAACTAACTTGTTTCTAATTGATGTTTGACAATGCAATTGAGTGAAAGAGGAAAAGGGCATAGTCCTCTAGTAAAACTACTTCTGAGATTCCACCAATGCATAATTCCTGTAGCTAATCCCAGCAAGACACTCAAAGAATGGAAAGCCTAGATCACCACTAAAAACTTTCAGAATGTGTTGCTATTTATTCAGACTTAAATCTAAATTCAGCTTGATTTGTTGATTGATGACTCTTTAATTAATACATGTAGATTATTTAATTATATCTCTGTGCCTCTGTTCTCAGTTCTCCATTATATCTCCATGTTCTCTGTCTCCTCAAACATCTTGACTTTGGGGACTCTTACTGGTAGGATTAATGGATGATGTCTCCAAAAAGATCTTCCCCTATGATTATAACCTCATCCATTTGTGGGAGACTTTGTTTCCTCCTTAAATGCAGATTCCCTTATGATAGGTATCAGCAGAATGGCTATAAAATTTCATGGTAATTTTTTTTTTAAAAATTCATTTATTTTTAGTTTTCAACATTTACTTCCACAAGATTTTGAGTTCTAAATTTTTACCCCATCTTGGCCCTCCCCCCACCCCAAGATGGCATGCATTCTGAATATCCCTTCCCCTAGTTTGCCTTCCCTTCTATCTCTCCCACCCTTCTCTTATCCCCTTTCCCTTCTACTTTCCTGTAGGGCAGGATAGATTTCTGTACCCAATTTCCTATATTTCTTATTTCCCAGTTGCATGTGGAAACCTTTTTTTTAAACATGTGTTTTTAAAACCTTGGGTTCCAAATTTTCTCCCTTCCTCCCTCCCCATCCACCCTCACTGAAAAGGCAAGCAACTCAATATAGGTTATACATGTGCAGCTATGCAAAACACTTCCATAGTAGTAATGTTGTGAAAAACTAACTCTATTTCCCTTAATCCTATCCTGCCCCCCCCCCCATTTATTCTATTCTTTCTTTTGACCCTGTCCCTCCTCAGAAGTTTTTGCTTCTGGTTACCCCTTTTCCCAATCTGCCCTCCTCTCTATCATTCCCCTGCTCTCTTGTCCCCTTCTCCCCTGATTTTCCTGTAGGGTAAGACAGATTTCCACACCCATTTGAGTGTGTATGTTATTCCCTCCTTAAGTCAAATCCTATGAGAGTAAAATTCACTCATTCCCTCTCACCTTCCCCTGTTTCCCCTCCACTGTAAGAGCCTTTTTCTTTTCTGTTTTTTTTTATGAGATAATTTACCCCGTTCAACCTCTTCCTTTTTCCTTTTCCCAGTATAATCCTCTTTTAGCCCTTAATTTTATTCTCCACATGTGACCCCTTCATCTTCAACTCACCCTGTGCTTTCTATCTATCTATCTATCTATCTATCTATCTATCTATCTATCTATCT
>NW_020948983.1:12442383-12538062 GCF_900497805.2 Vombatus ursinus
TCTATCTATCTATCTATCTATCTATCTATCTATCTATCTATCTATCTATCTATCTATCTATTTATCTGTCTATCTATCTATCTATCTATATTTATATATACATACATATAATTTTTTCCTCCAACTACCCTAATACTGACAAAGGTCTCATGAGTTATAAATATCATCTTTCCATACAGGAATGTAAACAGTTCAACCTTACTAAGTCTCTTATGATTTCTCTTTCCTGTTTACCTCTTCATGTTTCACTTGAGTGTTGTGTTTGAAAATCAAATTTTCTATTCAGCTCTGGTCTTTTTCATTGAGAATGCTTGAAAGTCCTCTATTTCATTGAATAACCATTTTTTCCTCTGAAGGATTATACTCAGTTTTGCTGGGTAGGTGATTGTTGGTTGTAATCCAATCTCCTTTGCCCTCTGGAATATTATATTCCATGCCCTGTGGTCCCTTAATGTAGAAGCTGCTAAATATTGTGTTATCTTGATTGTGTTTCCACAACACTTGAATTGTTTCTTTCTGGCTGCTTGTAATATTTCCTCCTTGACCTGGGAACTCTGGAATTTGGCTACAATATTCCTAGGAGTTTTCCTTTGGGAATCTCTTTTAGGAGGAGATCGGTGGATTCTTTCAATTTCTATTTTGCCCTCTGGTTCTAATATATCAGGGCAGTTTTCATTGATAATGTCTTGAAATATGATGTCTAGGCTCTTTTTTTGAACATGGCTTTCAGATAGTCCAATAATTTTTAAATTCTCTCTCCTGGATCTATTTTCCAGGTCAGTTGTTTTTCCAATGAGATATTTCACATTGTTTTCTAATTTTTTATTCTTTTGGATTTGTTTTACAGTGTCTTGATTTCTCATGAAGTCACTAGCTTCCAATTGCTCTATTCTAATTTTTAAGGAAGTATTTTCTTCAGTAAGCTTTTGGACTTCCTTTTCGATTTGGCTAATTTTGCTTTTTAGGGCATTCTTCTCCTCATTGGTTTTTTGGACCTCTTTTGCCATTTGGGTTAGGCTATTTTTTAAGGTATTATTTTCTTCAGTATTTTTTTGGGTCTCTTTTAGCAAGCTGTTGACTTGTTTTTCATGATTTTCTTGCACCATTCTGTTTTTCCTCTACTTCTCTTACTTGCTTCTCAAAATCCTTTTTGAGCTCTTCCAAGGCCTGGGACTGATACATATTTTTCTTGGAGGCTTTGGATGTAGGAGCTTTGACTTTGTTGTCTTCTTCTGGTTGTATGTTTTGAACGTCTTTGTGACCAAAAAAAAGATTCTATGGTCTGACACTTCTTGTGAGGTTTGCTCATGATTCCAGTCAATTACTTGAGTTATAATAAACTCTTTATTAAGGTAGAGGTCTGTTTCCAATGTGGAGAATGTACTGTCCCAAGCTTGGGGGTTTGTACAGCTGTCCAGAGATACTTCTGGGGACCTGTAAATTTTCAGTTCTTCCAAGGTGGTATGATAAGGGTCGAGGTGTTTACTCCTCTCCTGGCCTGTGCTCTGGTCTATGACCACAAGCACTCTTTTGTGTCTTGGAACTATGATGAATATTCCCTCTCCACTGCACTATAAGCTCACCACACCAACGCTCCTCCTCATGCCAGGACCGCTACTCAGAATTGTGACCCAGATCCAAGCATGGGCAAAGCAAGAGATCCCTGCAATCTCCCTCTAATCAGCCACTCGATTACCCCTCAGTCTGTGGGTCAGAGACTCAGGAAGCAATTGCCACCCTGGTCCCACGCTCGGGAACTGGGGCTGAGACCTATCTCCTCTCTCACCGCAGAAACAGACTTTTCCCATGGACCTTCTAAGTTGTCTTTGGTGTTCATGGGTTGAGAAGTCTGGAAACCACCACAGCTGCCTGTGATTCAGTCCCTTGAGGCCTGCTCCAGGTTTGCTTCGGCCTGCACACCCACACCGAACTGCTCTCCTCTCCTTGCCTGGTGCGATATACCTTTCTGATCAACCATCCAGATTGTCTTGGGTTGGAAATTTGTTTCACTCTTTTTGTGGGTTCTACTACTTTAGAATTTGTTTAGAGTCATTTTTCATAGGTATTTGGAGGGGTTTGGGGAAGAGCTCAAGCAAGTCACTGCTTTCACTTTGCCATCTTGGCTCTGCCCCCCTCACTGTAAGTTTTGAAAGGGAAAAAGGGAGAGGTAGTATGAGAATAGTGAGAGCCAAAGGACAGTGAGATTGAATGCTACTGAAAACAGAAAATGGTGGTAGAATGGGAGGCGGCAGGATCCTAATAGTAATAGGCTATTAGAGATTCAAAGTATTATAGGGATCATTTATTTGACTCTTTTTGTTTTATAGAAAATGAGATTAATTTTTGCACAAAGCCAATACAACTAAGAGTAGAAGGAAGGTAGAAATTGGGAAAGAATTTTTATAACCAGTCTCTCTGATAAGGGCCTCATTTCTAAAATATATAGAGAATTAAGTCAAATTTATAAGAATACAAGTCATTCCCCAATTGATAAATGGTCGAAGAATATGAACAGGTAGTTGTCAGATGAAGAAATTAAAGCCATCCATAGTCATATGAAAAAATGTTCTAAATCACTATTGATTAGAGAAACGCACATCAAAACAACTCTGAGGTACCACATCACACCTATCAGATTGGCCAAGATGACAAAACAAGAAAATGACATATTGGAGAAAATGTGAGAAAATTGGAACACTAATGCATTGTTGGTGGAGTTGTGAAATGATCCAACCACTTTGGAGAACAATTTGGAACTATACCCAAAGGGTTATAAAAATGTGCATACCCTTTGACCCACCAATAGCACTTTTAGGGTTATATCCCAAAGAGATCATACAAATGGGAAAAGGCCCCACATGTACAAAAATATTCATAGCATCTCTTTTTGTGGTGGAAAAGAATTGGAAATTGAGAGGATGCCCATCAATTAGGGAGTGGCTGAGCAAGTTGTGGTATATGAATGTGATGGAATACTATTGTGCTATAAGAAATGATGAACAGTCTGACTTCAGAAAAACCTGGAGACTTGTATGGTCTGATGCTGAGTGAAGTGAGCAGAACCAAGAGAATGTTGTACACAATAACAGCCGTGTTGTGTGATGACTAATATTTATCAATATTAGTTAAGTTTATCAACTTAACCCTTCCCAGCAATACAAGGATCTAAGATATCTTCAAAGGTCTTGTGATGGAAAATGCTATCCACATCCAAAGAAAGAACTATGGAATGTGAATGCCGATCGAAGCACACTATTTGCTATTTTTTTCCCTCTTCCATTGAGTTTTGTTTCCTCTTTCTGGTGGTTCCTCCTATTGGTTCTAATTCTTACTTACAACACCACTAATGTGAAAATGTTTAATAGGAATGTATATGGATAGCCTCTATCAGATTGTGCACCATCTTGGGGAGGGTGGTGGGGAAGAAGGGAGAGAAACATTTTAAACTCAAAAGCATATGGAAGTGATTGTTGATAAATCAAAATAAACTAATAAAAAAATGAGATTAAGGCAGAGAGGAGAAAAGACTTTCCTCCAGTCACACAGTAAGCTACATGGCAAAGTAGAACTGGAATTTGGATTGTGTTACTCTCAACTGGTATCTGGGGCATCTAGGTGGTACAATGGTTAGGGTGCTGAGCCTAGAGTCAGGAAAACTCATCTTCCTGAGTTCAAATCTGGCCTTAGGCACTAGATGTGTGAACCTGAGGAAGTCACTTAATCCTGTTTGCCTCAGTTCCTCATCTGTTAAAAAAAAAATGAGCTGGAGAAGAAAATAGCAAACCACTCAAATATCTTTGCCAAGAAAACCTCAAAATGGGGTCATGAAGAGTCAGATAGGACTGAAACGACTGAACAACAACAACAACTTGGTATATACTTCTGTTTCTCTTGCCAATTTTGTAATTGCATGTGAGATTGGCCCTTTTAATTTCCTTTGATAGAATTATGTAAGGACCTCACTCTTTTTTTGAGACCACCCAACCAAATGGAACAAAGATAGCCTTTTACTTGGGCATGGATAATTATTTCAGTTATTTTAGAAGTGGTTATTAGTTGGCATTGGACTTTAGAAACTATAATTGAATAACTACTATTCAATTTAGCATTTGAAGAAGGGGCAGTTTTATAGAGTTTTTTTTTTTTTTTGACAGGAAGCAAGTCTGAAATTCAGGTCACCATCTGTGGAGGCCTTCAGGCTGGGGCTGGATAATCTCTTTTCAGGTGCTTATTCTAGACAAAATTCATGCTTCAGGTATGGCTCAAGTATCCTGCTTCTACCACTTACTACTGAGTGAGCCTAGGCAAGTGACTTGACTTCCCCAGAGCCTATTCTTAAGTGCAACATGATGGCATTTGACTAGATGACTTCTAAGTTCCTTTCCAGCTCTACAGAAATGAGCCAACATTTGTGGACCCATCCAACTTTGAGATTCCTTAATTTTATTTTCTTTTTCAAAGCCAGTATGATGGGAAGCGGGACTTTCAGATGTGACAGTAGGAAAGTCCCACGTAGGTGTAAATGACTAGTTTGTGTCATCTCATGGTAGAGATCTCAGCAGTACCAAAGCAACCTACCAGTCTGATCCAAGTTACAAGCATCTTTCATTTGTATTTGGGAGGATTATTTCCCTTGTGTATTCCCTGTTCCAGTTCAGTTACTCCTTAACTTTAGTCCATGTCTGATGGGAACTCCAATAGGATCTACTTGGACTTTAGTGGAAGGGAAATCTAATTAAGAAGGCAAATCTTCTACAGAAACAATAAATAACTAGATAAATAAGGCATTTCTCAATCTGATAAAAGTGACTTTAGGTTATTTGTACCATTACATTCATTGATTTCTACCACAGTATCCAGGGCCTTAGAAAAGTATGCATAGAATGTGGGGAGGTTGCAATCCTACAGTCCTAGAGCCTTCCTTTTAGTTTGCCAACCTGACAAAAGAAGGGACATGGAGGAGCAGGTCTGATGTTGGCCCCACTATAGGCGTAGCATCCTTCAACATCATGATTTTAACACCACATACCTGTTGGTTCTTCATATATAAGTATTGGTCTCACTTTGTGTTCTACTTTCCTGCTTTCATCTAGGAAGGTCCATTATCCTTATCCTCTATGTCTCTATACTACAGAGATTCTTAACCTGGGGTCCATAGAGCCCCAAAGGATCAATGGATAGATTCTAGGGTGCTCATGTTCTTAGGTGGGAGAAAATTATATCTTTATTTTGATATTTTTTCCCATTGTAATCTTCTATTTCATTTTATGCATTTAAAAACATTCTGAGAATTCGGCCATAAGATTCACCAGCCTACCAGAGGTGTATAGGACCCTGAAAATGTTAAGAGCCCTTACTCTACAGAAACAATGTGTGAAATACAAGGAACAAATGTTTCTCTTGGACCCTCCCTTCTATGAGAGGTCTTGATGGAAGGGAAGCTCAGAAGCAGCATATATGTGAGAAACCTATGGGGGCTGGGGAGGTAGAGCCTAGCATGTCATCATCCTTCCAGCATGGTGCTGATAATATAAGCATGGATACTAGCCAGTTGCAGCTAGGTGGTTCAGTGGATAGAGTGCAAGATCTGGAGTTAAGAAGATTCATCTTCTTGAGTTCAAATCCAGCCTCAGACACTTACTAACTGTGTGACCCTAGGGAAGTCATTTAACTCTGTTTGCCTCAGTTTCTTAATCTGTAAAATGAGCTAGAGAAGGAAATGTCAAACACTCTAGAATCTTTGCCAAGAAAACCCCAAATGGGGTTATGATGAGTTGGACGGGACTGAAAAGCAACTGAACAACAAATTAGTTGGTTACAGAGAGCAGGCCCAGTAATTTACAACTATTTTTTAAGCTAACTTGCCTTTTGGGTTTTTGTTTTCCCTGACTTTGGGAAAAGATGTATGCCAGTGGGTAAAAACGCCAGATGGAAGACAGCTTCTTGGTCTCACAGAAGTCACTATGAAAGTTCCCAATTTTTTTTTCTTGTGCAGTAAAGTTTCAGGGAGAGCAGGTGTGGTGTTTGCATGATGTAGATGGTTTTCTTGTGATGTTCAGATGATTAAATGCCTTCTGAGTCCAATCACTCCATCTGTATCTCTTTCATTAGTTTAACTAGGATAAGGTCACTGACTATATGGAAGATGCATGCTTCCTTTGAAAAGGAATTGTCATTTCCCAGCATGAAGCTGTCATGCAGACACCAATCACGAAATTTGCTGAGGAGCAAGTGGATGTGACCATGGGAGGTCTGGTAGTGGGGATGTGCCAAGTGGAAAAGTTACTGAGTGCTCTCGGAGGATCCTGGGAGTAGAGAGAAGCATCCTACAGCTGACATTCCTATGTCTTCCAGCTCACAAAATGCATTCATATATACCTTTTGATCCATATAATGCCCCTGTGAGGTATGTATGGAGGGAATATCATCTCCATTAAAAAATTATGAGGAAGTGGAAGCTTAATAACTCAATTTGACAAACATTTATTAAATGCCTGGTAACCACTAGGCTCTATGCTTGTGGAGGAATACAAATGCAAAAGTTAAAAGTCCTTGTCTGCAAGTGGCACAAGAGGGGGCCATATACCAAGCAAATTAGATACAAAATAATTTTGGGACAGATGACTGGGGTGATAAGGAAAAGCATCTAATAATAGATGGTACTGAGTAGGGTGAGGGAATGTAAGAGGTGGAGGTGAGGAGGAGGAGAAAATTTCAAGCAAAGAGATGAGAGACATAATGTGGCATATTTGGGAGCAGTAAGTAGGCAGGTCTGGCTGAAACATAGCGTGGGAGGGTTTAGAGAGTTTCCTTGACTTTTCCAAGGTCCTTGCAAGTGGATAGGCCAATTACTTGGGTCTCAATCTATGCATCCAATCTCTCTCTCTCTCTCTCTCTCTTTTTTTTTTTTTTTGCTATAACATATTGTCTTTAAAATCCTTGGTTCTATAACCTTTCCAGATAAGTGGGGTCATTTTATGAGTAGGATATTTTGAGCTCTGGTCCTTGACTTCAGTTTCCATTTTTCAATGCTCTTGACCCCCTCCTTACAGTAAGAAATGGGCTGAAATTCATTCTACAAGACATTCTTGTAGAAATGGGTTAGGCATTGCTAAGCAAAAGATCTTGTTAATACAATACCTAATAGAGATGAGCTTAAGAAAAAGAATCCAAATATAGAATTGTGGAATGTCCAAGATGGAAAAAACCATAGAGGTCACTCTCTTCCTTATATGGATGAGGAAAGAGAGGGCCAGGGAAATAAAGTGACCTCTGCAAACTCTCTTCTCTTGGTTTCTGGAAAGTGGTATTGGTTTTTCATTCATGCCATTCCTACTTCTCCAGTAGTTTCTGCTATTTAGATCTTGTTAAGCTGTTTGTTTCAATGATTTCCCATGGTCACAAAGGGCAGAGATTTACCATTCATTGTCTAAGGAACGATTTTCTTTTATTTAGCTTTAGATTTGCTGCTGGTGCATTTCATTGACTCTTGCTCCTGTGTTCATGGAGTGGGATGAATAGGTGTGACTGCATGGCTTTTAAGTAAATCATTTGTAGGGCATATGGTCAGGAGTTTTTTTTTTCAGTATACCCCTTCTTCTTCCTCATGCTCTAACTCTTATTCCATTTCTCACCCTCACATTCAGTATGTAATTACAGTGTCACCCTATTGGAACCATGTTTGGAAGTTACAAAGAAGCAGATTTTGGCTCTATAAAAGGGCTTTCTAGCAATTAGTGAGTTCCTCTTCACTAGATGCATCCAAGCAGAGGCTGTATGGTCATTCCTCCATTCTATTTTAGAGGGGATTCTATTCTAGGAGGAGTTGGACCAGATGACTCCTATGGTCCCTTCCAGCTCTTAGCTAATTCAGTCTGTAATTTAAAATGGTATAACAAGAAGAAATACACTGAGTTTATGGGTCATCTCAAGTACATCTATTTCTGGAGATTCGTTCCCTGTATTTTGATAGCCCCAATCCCTGTCCCACCTCAGCATTAGCTTTTCTCACCCTGTTATTATCTAAGTTAGTCTAGTGACCTAGCTGAGAAGGTTGGCTCTCTGCCTGGATGATAGGAAGAAAAGCCAGAGGGAACTGAATAGTTTGTACTCGTTTAGACACCACACTGAGCACTAATCTAATAAATCTACTGGGTTAATGCTGTTACCTTGAAAATATGATATCAGAAGATAGATATTTGAAAAATGAGCATACTGTAAGGATATGAGCAGTGAAAATGAACTTTGGGTATTACAGAAAATTAGGGAGAAGAACAAACATCTCAATGACCGGGGAGCTCAGACTGGGATCTATCAAGGGATAGTGCTATCAATCTTATTACATTAAGCAGAAGTGTAAATACTGAAAAATTCATGAAGTGGAATGAAACAGAGAAGCTGAGTTACAACCTAGGGCTTGGGTTTGATGTATGCCATGCTGACACCATAAAGGGAGATGAAGAAAAGGATATGAACAAGGGTAATTTCACATGATGCTGACTGGTTTTCTCTACTTCTGACTCTAAGGGTCTCTAATTTCCATTTATCAAATGGGAGTGCCAGAAAATATAAATATTAGCATCATTATTTCCCTGAAGGCCAGCAGGAAATGGAGGCAGGAGAGATTTTTAGAGATACAAAGTCTTTCTGGTATGGCTCTCTTTAAGAGATGTGATGATGATCCAAAGTAAATGAAGCAAGCTTGGAGATTCATGGTGGAAGGGAGTATAAGAGCTTCTAAGTTTGTTGCTGAAGTTAACCTGAAATTCAGCCTTATTGCCTGATGTCATTGGTGCTTTTTTTGTATGTGTGAAAGCCTGAATTCAATTATTTTGCAGTGTACTTAGACAATATTGCCACAGTAGTAATGAAGGTGGATAAGACATTATGTTCTCTGAGGATATGCAAGCAATACCAATGAGCAGGAGCAGTGGGAAGGAGAACCTGTGTGAATATATGAAAGCTATTGGAAAATGAAACTATTTACAGCTAATGTTAAATGTTTACTGGGAGTCTATTCTATGCTAGGCCCTATGAGGATTAAAAACATAAGTAAAAAGTAATTGCTGCCTTCACAAGGTTTATAGTCTAGACTACAGGAATTCTTAACCCTGAGTCTGCAAATTTGTTTTAAAAAATATTGTGAAAACTGCATTTCAATGGAATTGGTTTTCTTCATAATTCTGTATATTTTATTTTAAGTGTTTTAAAGCATTATTCTGAGAAGGGATCCAAGACTACCCAAGGGGTCCATGACACACAAAAAAGTTAAAGATCTCTGGTCTAAGCAGAGAGATGACCCATATTCAAATAACTACAATACAAGGTAGTATGGTATAGATAGCCAAAGAAAGGTGTAATCAAGGAGATACAGGACCTTAGAGGAGATAGATATTTCCAGTCAAGTGGATTAAAGAAAGTTTCATGGAGGAAGTGGCATGTGATTTAGGCTTTAAAGAATGGATAGAGTCTCAATAGATGTGGGGATAAGGGAAAGTTCCTTTGCATGCCTATGGATGTATCATAGCTCCCTCTCAATTCCCTCACATAGATTGTAAGTATCATAAGGGCAGAGATCATGTCCTAATTATCTCTTTATCTGCCCCTGTGTTCTATCCCTAGAAGGTACTTGTTGTTGAAATGACTGAGTAATTTAGAGATGGAGGAAACAGTCTAATCAAAGGATAGGAAATCACAAGTCATGAACTGATCAAATGGGATAATTCATTGAAAGTGCTTTGCAAACCTAAATGTCCTATACCACTGTCAGCCATTATTGATATTATAACTACCAGGGATGGCAATTAGTTCTGTTTCACTGGATTCTAAAATGTACTTAATAATAATGATAGCTAGCATTTATATAGCTCTTACTATGTTTCAGGCACATACTGAGTGTTTTACAATTATTATCTCATTTGGTCCTCACAATAGCCTTGAGAGGTGGGTGCTATTATTATCTCCATTTCACAGATGAGGAAATTTAAGGTAAACAGAGCATAAGTGACAGGTCTGGAATCAGAAAGCTAGTAAATGTCTGAAGCCAGATTTGAACTCAGATCCTTCTGAGTCTGGGCTTGGCATTATATCCACGCTACTATATAGCCATCCCTGCTTAAGAGAATGCTGGGAAATAAGGGAGCAAAGATAGGATTAGAGATGGACAGGACCTTCAGGATAATCTAAGTGAATCTCTTTGTTTTTACAGGTGAAAAAACAGGAACAAATAGGGAAGTGACTTGCCCAGGGTCACACAACTACTAATTAGCAAAGCCAAAATTTTATCCCAGGTTCTCTAATTCTAAATCCAATACCTTGGGACTGGATTGTATAAGCCCTTGAATAACAGGCTAGCAATATAATTCTTTACTCATTAGGGGACTGGCGTCATCAGAGATGTCAGAACTGGGCCTTGGAGCCCAGTGATCTTCTACACTTTGTCTACTGATAAGTTTAATTTGGAATTTTTTTAGGTTTATATATTTTCATTTCCTAAAAACTAAATAAATAAATAATCAAATTTCTGGAAAGAGAGCTATGATGACAGTGACTACATAAGAGGTAATGTACTGATTAAGTTGTAAAGAAAGCTTGCCAAAGATATTGCTGGATGTTTTGCTTATGAAGATATACCAAGAAAGGCAGTGAATTGGGTTTGAATGTATAAGCTGCCCTGAAAGCTAGAAATGCTATTTGTGCATTTTAATCACGAATATATACAAGGCATGTAAGCTGCTCTCCAGGAGAAGTAATTTGCTTTAACATTCTAGGGTTGGACAAATGTGAGTTACACTTAGAAATCTTAGACCCAAGGAAGATTAGCCAGGCTAAACAGTGAGACTGAGTCTGAAGAGGCATTGGGTCCACATAAGGATTTAAACCTTTGTTACTATCTGTAATGTAGTATAACAATTACATAATTAGTGAAGAAAGCAGCTATTTAGATTTATATTGTGAGTAATAATTATATATTATTTCTTATTTAGCCTTCATAATATATGTCTAAATAGAGCCTTTATCATTAAATAAGTGTGTATTATGAAAGACAGCCTGGCATGGAGAATGAGAGCCAATCTTAGAGTCAGGAAGTCCTGGGTTCCAGATCTGCCTCACATATTATGTGGACATGGGTGGATCATTTAACCTTTCAGTACATTCAGGAAATTCTCTGAAACTGTAAGTTACAGATAAGTTGTTGCTCTGAATTGGTGAAAGGTATTTCCACACTGGGTATATCTCACAATTACAAAATCCTAGATCTGGAATCAATGCGTATATTATACATATATATATGTGTGTGTGTATATATATATATATATGCATATATCTATCTATCTATAGATATATCTTTATCTATATCTATATATGAAATAATGTTTCATTATTATTTCATATATTATTTCATGAGAACATTATTTCATGAGAACATTTGTACATTATTTCATTACCTTTGTTATAACCAAATCTGGGGACATGCTATGAAATATGGAGATGTGAAAATTCAAGAATAATGTAATTTACTGATGGCTACTAATGGCTTTCGACAAAGAGCAGTATCTTACTTGAGCAACAACTTTGATGGTTGAAGCGTGAGTTGAACTCTGAATAATGAAGTTTCAAATTATTCTCCCCTATTTCCAATTTTTGTCAGTGGTTAGGCACTTCTAGGCATAACACACGGCTGGCACATACGTAATGTCATCCTCAGTGTCTAGAGAGGAGGCTTCTGCTGTTGATTACTCCACAAAGGGAGGTGTGGTCACTGACACTTGCCAGCTTATTTTTTTTTCTTTTTAGATTTCCACCTTAATCTCTGCCCTCATTGTTGTATTTCTCTTCAGAGTCTGTTCACTTTGGCTCGCTTTCTTGGTTAGCCAGTCAGAAGCACAAGCACTAAGTATCTACTGCATAAGAGAGAGTGAGGCTGATGACTTTGTGGAACTCTGCCTCCCTTAAATCCAGTTCACTCATGAGTTAATACTTCACCCTGTGATGTCATTGGTTCTCTTCAAAAATGATGGACAAAAAAATGACAACTCTGTGAAAAGAAGTGATCTAGATTCTGAAAGGATATGGAAGTAAGTAGGCCACAGTCCCTGCCCTGAAACGGCTTATGGTTTTGTAGAAAGATAAAGAAATGTAACTGATAAATGCATTGCAGAGTAGAAAGGGTTAAGTAATATGAGTTACAGTGTTATGAGACCTCTGATGTGGGAGAGATCATATAGTATTTGTATTGAGGGTATCAGGAAATGCTAATTAGAGGCAGTGGCATTTGAGTTCTACTTTGAGGGAACTGGAACACTTTAACTTTCCACTTGGTTTAGTGGAAAGACTAGATTTTGGGGTCGGAAGAGAACTGGGTCTGGATCCTGCCACTTACAACACACTTTTCAGCTGTATGTTCATTGGCAAGTTACCTAACTACTCAGCCTCAGTTTTTTCATCTGTAAATTAGGGATAAATGATATTCATAGCACCTACCTCATAGGGTTATTGTGAGAATCAAGAGATAATATATTTCAAGTCATTTGTAAAACTTAAAGTATTATATAAATGTCAATTAATAAGTGTGTCTTGGGGGAAAAGGGGACAATTTCTGGATATAAGAAATGTTGTGAGTTAAGGCAGGGGTGTGGTCAGAAGTGTAGGAAATATAAACTAGGTCACATTGAGTAGAAGATATGCAAAATAGGAAGAATGGTTGACAAGGTTAAAAAAGCTGACCTTGTGGCGTGCCTTAGTGATCAAGCCAAGTAATTAGGAATGAGGAGGGAACCTTTGAAATCTGGGATGTACAAAGTACTATAGAATTTCTTCTTTAAAAATTATTTTTTTGTACCAGACCTTTCTGGATATATTCTTCCTCATTCTCTCTTCCTCCTCACTGTCTCCACCTATCACTTTTAGCAAAGATGCCTTTAAAAAAAATTAAATCTTGCTAACTTCTCTCTATTGTCTTTACATCCCAGTGATTTAAAAAAAAAAAGGCTATCAGTCCTCCTCTAGATCCAACTTTCCTTTGTAACAGAAGAACAGTTAAGCAAAAAGACCAGATAAGATGGACATGCCTGACAATGTATACAATGTACTTCTCTGATAGTTTCCTAATTCTCTTCCTTGAGGAGTGAGGTATGCATCATCTGTCCTCCAGGAATTGTTTTTTTTTTTTTTTCGGTTACTGAGAGTTCTACATACTTTAAGTAATCTTGTCTTTGACATTGATGTGATTGGGTGTATTGTTCTTCTGTTTCTGCTAATTTCTCCGTACATCACTCCATTTATAATTTCACAATAAAAGTATATTACCTTCAGGCAGCTAGGTGGTACAGTGGATAGAGCTCTGTACCTGGATTCAGGAAGACTTGAGTTCAAATGCTGTCACAGACACTTACTAGCTTTGTGACTGCGCAAATCACTTAACCACTCTCAGTAGTCTTTAAAATGAGGGAAATAATATTACCTACCTTCCAGGGTTGTTGCGAGAGCACAATGAGACAATATTTGTCTGTTTTACAAATGTTGAAGTGCTATATTAATCCTATTATTATTATTATTAATTATTATATGGCATGGTTTCTTTCTACTATTCTCCAAGAGATAGACATCTACTTTTTTGTTGTTGTTATTACCAAAGCGAGTGCTGCTATCAATAATTTAGTATATATTGAATCTTGGTTATATCTTTGAATTACCTGGAGATATATGCCCAGAAGTGGGATCACTGCATCAAAGGGTATGGACCATTTGGTCACTATTCTAACATTATTCCAAATTGACATCCAGAATGATTGGAGCAATTCATAATTTAGCCAGTAGTGTATTAAGATGTCTGTCTTCTCACAGCCCCTCCAGCATTGATTATTTCCATTTTTGTCACCTTTGACAATTTGCAGGGTATGAAGTAAAATTTCAGCGTTTTTATTTGTATGTATCTTACCATTAGTGATTTAGAGCATATTTTCAAGAGAAAGAATATAGTTTTCAAATTTTTTATTGAAAACTGTTCATTCATATTCTTGGCCTGCTAATTTATCAAAGGAATGTCTATCAAGGTTAAATATTTGTTTCCATTTCCTATATACCTAGGATATAAGACTATTATGGTTTCTCCACTTATTTTCTCTTCATTGATTTTATGCAAAAAAATCTAAATTTGTTGAATCTATTTTTTGTTTGGTCTTTCTTGATCTCTTCTAATACATCCTTTGATTAAATTCTTCCCTTAGATCATGATTTTGTAAAGCACCTGACTGAGATTAGTTAGGTATGTGGTAAAAGAATTTGGTTTAGCACTTATATCTACCAAACCAGTTTTTGTGAAAAAAGAGGTTTTTCATCTTAATAATAAGATCACCTAACTGAAGCTGAAAGGCACTTTGGGAAACAAGAGGTGAACAAACCACAACTTCCCTCCAGACTTGAGTGAAGACAGCCCAGGGGCCTAAGTCGAAGTAATAGCTGAGTCCCTGAGACCACCAATCTTCCTTCCAGACCAGTTACCATAGACATCATTGAGGGGAGAATCCCTTACAAAAGAAGGCTTTTCCACTCCTGCTTCCATGAATACTATTGTCAGTGATGATGTTGCCAGCTATGAAGTCTAGAAATAGCATCACCCCACCCCACCCATCCTTTAAACCTCAGACCTGCTTCCGTCCTGGCCCCTGTAGCCATCATACAGGAAAACAACTATAGTGAAGATGCCGCCTGGCAACTTTCTGTGCAGGAGCTGTAACCCCTATCTGCTCAGAAGCTATATCTACTAAAGACAAGGAAAAAAGAGTTCTCACCACCAAAGGCCAAAGTACTATTATATTGTTCATTATCAGAAATGGATATTGTTTCATCAATGGAAATGACATTGAAGATACATTAGTATCTTCTTTGCCTCTGTCCTAGAAGGACCACTGGACCTTTCCATTTGAATTGCTGCTAAAAGCTTCTGTAATTGTATGTCTCCTCTTATTAGAATGTGAACTTCTTTAGAACAGAGACTTGCTTTTCTATCTGAATCCTTAGCACAATGCTTTGCACAAAGTTAATACTTAATAAATATTTTCATTTTTTCTTATGAAATGCTGAGTTACTACTCTTTTCAACTATTTCTGTTTGGTTTCCTATACTGATGTACTTTTCTTTTTTTGAAAGTTTGAAAGTTTTGATGACTACTGCTTTAAGATGTAGTTTGAGATCTGCTCATGCCATGATTTTTTCATTTGTACTTATTATTATTATCTTTGAGATTCTAGACTTCATTCTTCCAAATAAATTTTGTTATTGTTTTATTATCTTAGTTAAAATTGATTGCATCTTGCTTTTTCAGAATTACCTCAAGCACAAGAGATTTTCTTATGCCTTATTTTTCTTATTTTTCCCTCACCTGTGGCTCCAAGAAGTTGTTGCATGTTCAGCAGCCACACTCCAGTAAAAGTGTCTTAGCAGATGGGACAAACCAGGTTGAGGGTAACCAATAGGCTTCAAACACATCAGTGAGTTAGAGGGATGTCTACCTAAAGCATGTGAAGACTTCTCCCAGTGGAATGGACAGCTAAGAACAATTTGTTCCAACAGCCATGAAGGTGACTGAAACAGGTGCTGTGGAGTGTGAAGAGCTTGGTCAGACATGGAAGAAACCAAGGTCATCCACTGCATCCCAGGCTATCAACAGTTGTTCTGACTGTCTTGCCACTGGACTTCAATGACTATCATTATCACTATTACTATCAAGAAAGGGTGAGGCTGACAATTTTGTGTAACTCTGCCTCGCTTAAATCCAATTCACACGCAAGTCAAGACATCACTTCATGATGTCATCGGTCCACTTTGAAAACAAAGAACAACCAATAACAACACTCTTTCCAGGTAACTTTAGATTCCATTCACAGTGTTATTCCTTCTTCATGGAAACTAGCATGATATATTGGGATTTCCTTTGTAACCTGACATGATGAGAGCCTCATTCTCTTCTTCCATTTTTCCTTTCATTGTGTTTCCCTTTAGATATCATCATTCTCCCTTTAAACCTATTTACATTCAACCTTGTCCCAGATGTTTCCCTCCCCTCTCTTCTAGGTCCCCATTACTTCTTACCCCATAACAAAAGTTAGTACCAAGATTCAAGGCCCTGCCTTGGATAAGTTGATTTTCTAAAGTGTCCAAAGCCTGCTGGCAGACTCCTGTACCATCATCTCCTGCCTCTATGGGGTTGAGTCATAATGCTATCAGGGCATTTCATTTCTGTTGAATAGAATAATTTTCAGTCCTTCCTGTGGAATCTGCTCTTTCTTAGTTTATCTATACCCTCTTCTTACCTCCAAAGCAGGGGGAAAAATTGAAAACCTCTTGTATACCTGTCCTCTCAAGTTTCATCCAGTCTTTCTGTATCCCTGGTCCCTATCCTCTTCTCTCTCCACCCAAAAGGACTTCCTTTGCATTATCCTATGACCATATTCATCCCATCCTTCCTCCTATTCTACTTTTGACTTTTCCCAATATATTATTTTGCTCCTTTGAGTCTTTAACCCCTTGATTTTCTCTTTGCCTCCTCAGTGGCCCAAACAATGTATGTTTTTGATTTAAAGGAAAATCAAAGAACAAATAAAAAATGCTCCCACATCCCACATTTGTGGCCTTTTATTGCCCCAGTCACATGAAAAGAAACATTTAATTTCTTAGTCTTCCACAGTACTCTGAAAGTATTTACCATTTTTCTGTTTTGTCAGTTTGCACATTGACTTGCTTACTGTTGATGTTATTTTGAAAGAAAGACTCAAGGTCAAATGCTTTTCTTTGATGGTTAGAATCAGCTTCACAGAATGTTATTTTGGGGGTACCAACTAATCTTGTCTTTTGGAATATCTTTTGATTACTTGTACATAGAGTATTTTTGTGTTTTTCTGATTCGTTCTCCATAGAATGTGAAAACTTTTTAAATTGTTGCCTACAGAATTTGTTATATGATTTTGTAATTTTGAATGCACTTAGGTGGAGTGGGTGGGGGAACCTTAAAGTGACTATAGATCACTGTGAAGTTACAGTTCAGGTATCCCATACTAGCTGGCAATCATATGCTTTCTAGTTGTTTGAATAGGAGATAAAAGCTAGAGCCAAGGGAGAAGGGCTGCCCACACTAGAGAAAGGACTTGGTGTGATTATACAAAGTACCTAATCATCATTAGTAGACATGATCAAGAGCAGGTAAGTAAGAAACACAATGAGGAAATATCCACTGAGAACTAGATACAATGGCAGAGCTATACAGGGTAGATGAATTTGTGTTGATGGTGGATTCACTGGTAAGTAGGACTGGTTGGCTTAGAGGTAAGTCACTGGTTGGTTTAGAGGTTAAGCCTTATGATTTCATAGGGAAATGTATTCAGTTCCTTTGTCCCAAGCCTTCTCTGAATTTAGAAGTTGTGGGAAAGTCTTTGAGGTGGACGAGGGGCTCTCTAGGTCCCAAGGGATGACTCTATTATTGTCCAATTTATCTATCAATGGGGATTCTAATGGGGAAAAACATAGGTCCTGGTGTCCTTGAGATCCGCTGATTTGCAGTGTGATCTTGTTTGTTTTCCTTTGTGCATTGTGCATGAAAACCTCTCTGTTGGCATTCCTTCAAACAGCTCAGCATGGGAAAGCCCAGAGGTGGGTAGGCAATGTAGGCAGTGATTTTTAGAAGATTCAGCTGAATTGTCAAACTGGCCTGTTTTCCCTTAAGGCAGATTGTACAGATGCATCAAAACTTGAGCAAATCTGTGGTCTGATATTCTCTTTCATGGTCTGTGATGTCTAGTGGTCACCATATGGTGGCAGATTAATCCACTGTATACCACAGCCCCATCATTCTAACAAGGGTTCCCAGAGAGCCTGTGTGGCTCATGATAGGGTATGGAAGGGTAGGCTGAAGTAGGATCTTAGGATTCAGAGCTAGAGGGGGAGTGAGAGACCCAAGCTCATTGCAGATTGGCCATGTGGCTGCAGAATTGTTACCTAAAACTCATTATACTTTCTGATAAAATCTTGTTAATCTGGAATTCAGACATACAAGGATTGCACTTTCCAATTAGAAATGTTCAATATCTCATTCAAGTGAAGGAAAGTGGAACACAACAGGAATTGGTGAGCAGCTCGGAGCTGGAAGTTAAGGGGCCCATGAAAAGCTGATTCTCATCATTTGTTTGCCACCTCTTCTTTCTCTTTTTGCTCTTGGCCTCCTCTTTGGAGTGGTTGGGATAATTTCTAGCAACACATTATAGGATAGGTTTTCCTCAAACCTCATTTCTGCTCTGAATTACATCTTCCCCTAGTTAGAATTAATCAAATGGTATTAAAGGAATGACTTGTTGACTTCACTGTGCATACCATTTTGAATCGACTATTAAATTTTTTTATTTATGCCATTTGCTTTTTATAACAACAATAATAATAAACAAATTTTTTCATTTGAGTTACTTTCCAATATAATAGTTTATTCTGTAACACATTAGAGTTTGCAAAACACTTTACACATACCATTTCATTTGTTTCTCATGGCAACCTTATGATATGCTGGGTGCAGCTATTATTCCTATTTTATAGATAAGCAAACTGATGTTAGAATAGGTTCAGTGACTTGTTTTGTCACATAGCTAGTAAATGTTTGAGGTAGAATTTAAATTCACATCTTCCTAACTCCAAGTTCAGTACCCTATTCATTTGTGCCAAGTTAAACTTTCCAGTATAACAAAGAAAAGCCATTAGGAAAAAATGAACTGATAAAGCATTCAGGTCTCCTAGAGCATATGACATTTGGTAGCCATAATTCCTCACTTCTCTAATGAGAGAAGTATCATCATTTTCCCTCTGAATTAGATGATAGTAATTACATTTGCCCTGATTTCAATGATCTTTTTTTAAAAACCAAAGCACTGTGCCTTTTGTTTTTATATCATAATCATTTCTATATTCACTAGGTCCACTCATCCGGTCAGCCTTCTCTGGTAACAAAGAAAAAATAATTAATAAAACACAGAATATACTACATCTGACAGCATACACAACATTCTATACCTAATTGTTACCTTCCTAGCCAAGAAAAATGGGGAAAGTATATTTTCTCATCTGTTTTCCCCAAGCCAAGATTTATTATTAGAAATATACAATATTGACTTCATTTTATGTAGCTTTAATTCTCATAAGTATATTCATCTTGTTTAATGTCCTCCTGGTTCTGCCTATTTCATTAACTCAGTTTCAATTTATATGTCTTCAAATGTTTCTCTTACTTTCTTCTATTCACTATTTCTTAGGGTGAATAATATTCTGCTATATTTATATACCACAATTTCTTCATCATTTTCCTAATTGTTGAAGATGATTTTTTTCCATAGGTAGTGAGGTGACCCTATAGATAGAGTATTAGGCCTGAAATTAGGACAACCTGAGTTCAAATTTGGACTTCAAACACTTACTAGCTATATGACCTTGGGCGAGCCACTTAACCTGTTTGCCTCAGTTTCCTCAATTGTAAAGGGAGAATAATAATAGCATCTGCCTCTCAGATTTGCTATAAAGATCAAATAAAATTATATTTATAAAGCACTTAGCATAGTACCTGGCATATAGTATTCACTGTATAAATGCTAGCTATCATTGCTTTTTATTATTTTCTATGTTTTTTTTTGGTTACCACAAAAGTGCTACTATTAACATTTTGTTATTTATAAAAGCTTTCTTTCTGTCTTTGATCCCCTTGGGACATATGTCCAAGAAGGGGATTGTGTGTTCAAAGGGTACAAATAGGTTGGCCAAGAAAAGATGGTGTTACCCTGTAGTAAGAGAGGCATAGCTTTTAGTTCTAAGTAAAGTGATAGTTCCACTGTGCCCGGTCCTCATAAGATCTCATCTGCAGTATCATCTTCAGTTCTGGGTACCGCAGTTTAAGAAGGATGCTGATAAGCTAAAGAGCATCCCCGAAGAGCATCTACGCTGGTGAATCCAGGATTCATCATGGCATGTGAAAATTGGTTGAAGGAACCGGGGATATGTAGCCTGGAGAAGAAAAGAAGTAAGGGGGACATAGTGACAGTGGCCATCATAAAGAAGAGGGATTATCGGAAATTGGGAGCAACAAGTAGAAATTGCAAAGAGGTAAAGTTAGGCTCCGTGTCAGGAAAGACTTCCTACTCATTAAGCCTATCCCAAAGTAGACCAGGTCTGCCTTGAGAGGCGCTTGGTTCCCTCTCCTTGGCTCTCTTCAAGAAGAGGTTAATTAGCCATCTGCTAGCACGCTATAGTGATGATTCTTTTTCATGTGGTTTGGAATAGATGGCACCTCGGTACCCTTCCAATCCTCAGATAATGCATCAGTGACTTTTCTTGCATAATTTGAAGGTATTTCTAATGCCTTTTCATGTTGTTTTCATATACATTATTGTGATTGTGATACTATTTCCTTGGTTTTTCTTTTATCGTTCTATATTATTTCATCTAAGTCTCCCCATGTTTCTCTGAATTTCTAGTGGACCAACGTTGAATTATGGATCTTTGTCAGTTAGCTTCTTTATTACTGTATTTGCTATTTGTAGATTTTTCTTCCTATGATGCTCAAAGAACTTTTCAGACTAATGTCATGCTTGCTCCATCACTGGGTGGTCAGAAGCCATCAGATACTAGAGGAGACTAAGTGATTCACTGGAGGTCATACCCAGAGAGTATAGAAGATTCAGAGGTTTTGACTCAATGTTCAGTGCTCTTAGTTAGACTTGTGACCTTTTGTAGTACTAACCTATCAGTAAAGATAGACTTTGGCTAAATTCCAGAGAGGGTGGATAGGCAAAGTCAACCAACTAAGCTTGTCACCTCCTTGAAATGCATCCTCTTATAAAGCTAGGCAATTTTAGAAATTTCTCTAACAGCATCTGCCAGCCAGTGGGGCAACATTGTCCTATTTTTCTAGAAAGAAGAGCTGATTCTTTTGGAGTGGTCCCATAAAAGTATTAATAGCGCTCTGAGGGACAGCGAGGTGGTGCAGTGGATAGAGCACCGGCCCTGAAGTCAGGAGGACCTGAGTTCAAATCCTGCCTCAGACCAAACACTTGACACTTACTAGCTGTGTGACCCTGGGCAAGTCACTTAACCCCAATTGCCTAAAAAAAGAAATAATGCTCTGACTCCTTTCCCAAAAGTGAGGACTGTGGCCCTGGTGGTCTTCCTCTTTTCAGGTCACTGAGTCCAGACTTTCTCAAATTCTTTTTCTATGTAAATGGCATAATTTTTCATCCCTGTGACCTTGAACATTCTGTTTTCAGTTAACATTTCACACAAGAGGCACCACCTTGCAGAGCTGAGTCCCTAGCCTCTCAGGGCTTAGAGGAATCTTTCTGGATAATTAGGTGTATGGTCAGTCTTCATATGGCATCTCACTCTCCTTTGCTTTTTCTCCTAGGACTCTTCCAAGGCTGTTTTTATCCCAGGGAAAGTTAGAATAATTTAAGCTAGTCTTTGAGACTCGAGCTTTCTGTACAAGGCTTCTTTTTAGCTATATACACATTAGTTGGTTAAGTGTAGTATAATCTGGAGCACTGAACTCAGGAACTGCACATCACAAGCTTGTAGCATAGTGATGGGATTCAAGACTTCTGGCTGACTTCTGCTCTTCTCTTCCTGATCCTGTCCAGTTCCACTCAATGGTCTGGCCCTCTAAATATGTACTTTCAATGCATAGCATTTCATAAAATGCCAGTATTGTATTTCTTTTGCAGGCTCTCATATTGCCTTAGCTGCTGTTTTCTGTCAACGTGCCCTTTAGGGACCTGCCCTGACCACCTCAGAGTCAATAACAACAGAGGATCCTTGTTTCTTTCCTCCCAAATTCATAAGCTGCCCTTTCCATGCCTTATTTCCCAACAGGAAAGTCAGAAGCCTTGATGGGAGGAGTTTAATAAGTACCAAGGGAATGGCAGGAACAGGGGATGGGGGGGGTGGAATGTGTGTGTGTATGTGTGTGTGTGTGTGAAGGGAGGTGGATATGGGGTGACAGCAGGGCCATGGAGCTAAGATACATCTGGAAGGTAGCAAGGCTGAATCAAAAACAACCCAGCTTTGTGCCCTTTTTCAAACAGGCTTGCTTGTGATCATGGAGTCCCATAAAATCCTAGGACTTGGAGAAGAACAGCAATATCATCTAGTCTGTTCTTTTGCCTCTGGACAAGACTGTACATAATCTCAGAATGCCTTCCTTGTTCTCTCATCCCAGCTCCCACCTTTCAGGTCCTTCATACTGGTGTGACCCTTACTTCCTGGAAAGTCAGGTAGGTTAGATTTCCACCCTATTCACAGGGTTCACTGATACCCTTCAAGGGTTTGGGGTTTCTAGGTCCTCTGCCAGTGGCTCCAACCCTCTTTGATGGGATTACCTCAATTATATGGGTGGTCTCCTGAGCCACAGTACCATTTTACACAGAAATATTTACTTCAGAAGGTATAATAACAAATATACAGACATGAGGTGCATGATCCTCCTCTTCTCCACCACAGTCTCCTGGGAGGGGAAGGGGATTAGGTCCCTCGTTTAGCTGGGTTCCTATAGAACACAGCCCAGTTCCAAGTCTGAAACTCCCTTTGAGCTTGAGTTCTAGGTATCCTGACTTCTCAAGGCTTCTATGCCAGGTTGCACCATTCTGCCTGTAATCCTCGCTCCAAGGTTGCCATAGCTTGAAGTCCTGGGTCCTGTGGAAATCACCTCTAGAACCTGAAGCTGAGGACTAAAAGAGAACAGAAAAAAACACCCCCTAGACTCATTCCTCAGAGCCAGGATAAAAGAGAGGGAGCAGGAGAAGAGTTCTTCCTCTCTCACTGGTTTAGTTCATGGCATCCACACTGAGTGCAGCAGATAGGAGGTGCCCCCCCAAAAAAAGAAAGGAATACCTGAAAGATGGTATAAAAGAGAGTGAACTGCCCCATCTTGCTAATTTTAGAGAAGGAGACAGACAATAAAAGGAGGACACTTTAATCCTTATGATGGAGGAAGCAATGGGCTCCATGTTAAGCAAACTTGGGCATTTTCAAAAGACCCTTTAAGGACACCTCCATATCAGAACTGGGCATGCCCAGAGGAGTGCAGGTTACATATATAACATCACAAGATCATGTAATAAGAGTTTAAAGGCACCTTAGAGGCCCTCTAGTCCAGCCTCTTCATTTTACAGATGAGGACATTGTTACAGAATCTGAAATATATTTAAATGCTCAACACTCCAACTTACAGTGAGTCCCAAACTAAGTATTCTCATTGTCAGTCACTCATTCATCCATCTTAAGGTAGACTTAAGACTTATTCTCCTCTGCTACTGAGGTTACTTTAACAAAAAAAAAATCAGAGACTTACATATATCTTTTTCATATAGCTCTCTCTCTCTCCCTCTTTCCCTCTCCTTCCCAACCTTTCTTTGTCCCTTCCTTTCACCTCTCTCTTTTCTCTCTCTGTTCCTCCCTCCCTCCTTCTCTCCCTATCCTCTCTCTCTCTCCTTACCCCCCCTCCTATCTCTCTCACACACCTTTGCTCCATCTTCTCTTTGTCTCTCTCTCCCTCTCTATCTCTTCTCTCTCCCTTTCTCTGTATCTGTATGTCTCTCTACATTGATACCACAAGCTACTCCCCAATTCATTCTATTTCAACTCCTCCACCCCATTTTCAATCAAGTACACAGTTCCCATAACAGTTATGACCAGTTATAATTTTGTATCAATAGTAAGAGAGATTTTAAGGTATAATGAAAACAAGAAATTATAAATAACTTTGAAAGAATAGAGAAATCTTGAAGAAAATGGTTGACACCTAAGGACTGAGGCAGAGGTAAAACTCTTCTCTGACTTTTTTCAGCAACCCATTCCAACCACAACCTCTTCTTAGGAGTTTGAGCAGCAGAGATTTAGGAGAGAACTCAAAAAGCTGCTTCAGTTCAACAGTCTCAATCCTAAATTGCCCCCATGTTGTTAACGGTGTTTTTCTGTCTGTCTCTCTGTCTCTTTCTTAAGCTTTCCCTGGCCTCTATATGTACTTCTGGGAGAGTGTGTTGTTTTTTTCTTGGGAGGGGGGGAAGGGATATTTTGTAACTCTTATTACTCTACCACCCCTTTCTAAAAGCTAATTAAGTCTGGGTGATTAGTTGATAACCCACCTAAAATCATAGTGTAGAAGCACACTGGTTGGGACTCATGAACTCTGCTATATAGTGTTAAAAAGACATTCCCCAACCCCTCAGGGCTACCTCAAGAGCCCATAAGGGATATAAGGGCTATGTGCTAGGAATCTGATTTAATACAAGTAGCTGTTGGGAGTCACCTCGAAACATATACTACACAGTGAAAACTGAAAGCCAAAACTTGCCGTGCTGAGCCTCTCCTTCCTTAGCTCTCATGATCCTTACCAAGCAAGGGGGACTTATGTTGTCTGTAAGGAAGACAGTTCCCTGAAGTCCATATACCTAGGCTCTGGAAGCTTCCTCTGACTTATGAGAGAAAAGGTCACTGAGCCTAACCCCCTCATTTTACAGATGAGGAAACTGAGGGACATTGAGGTTAAGTGACATACCTGAGTCACATACATAATAAGTATCTGAGGCAGAATTTGAAATCTTCTTGATTCTGAGTTTGGCACTCGATCCTCTTTGCCACCTCTCTCCCTCAGTCTCCCAGTCTCTCCTAAACCTAGTTACCCCCCATTCTAAATGAAAATTTTTAGAGGATAAATAAAGAATAAAAACATGAACTTCTCATTCTAGTATAAGACAAAATCAAACATAGATCTTCAGAATAAGGAAACTTTCTTTTTTTGTTTTGGGGTCACTGACTCACAGAAAAAATTGAATTAGGGTGGCATAGAAGGAAATGTCAATTTCATGTATTCTCTGTCAGAGAAAAATAAAAGCTGACATGTACATATTATATACGACACTTAAATTGCTATTGTAAAAGCTATTATTATTGTTATTATTAAGACTATAAAACACTTTATAGTTTACAAACTGGGAGGCAGCAAGGCATAACTGGTAGAGTGCTAAACTCAGAATCAGGAGATCTGGATTAGGATTTTGCCTTAGGATACCCACTGTGTGGCCTTGCATACTTCTCATTTCCCACCAGGCTGTACTCCAGATTTCTCCATCATGTCCCAGAAACCTCTTCATCCTGAAAGATGACTTCAGCCCTGGAATTTATACCTTTGAAGTACCCTTTGGTCCTTTTGCCCCTCTCACAGATTGGATGGCTCTTCTAAGAACCCCTGTTTAAGGAGGGTGGTGCCAAAGACAGTCATCTCTTCATCTTTCATCAGGCTGCCCTCAAAACCTCTCCATCATGCACCTACAAGCAGATACCTTAGTATCTACCCACTACTCTCTCCTCCCTTTGACTTCTTTTTATCTGTTGTCTTCCCCCATTAGAATGTAAACTTCTTGAAGGTAGAAATTGTCTTTTGTCCGTCTTGTATTTGTATTCCCACTGCTGATCACAAAGCCTGGCACATAGTAGGTGCTTATGAAATGCTTGTGGACTAATAAGTCACTTATCCTCTGGAGCTCAATTCCTCCTCTACAAAATGGACAAAATAGTATTTACACTCCCTATCTCACAGGGTTGTTTTGAGGAAGAATTTTCCAAAACTTGAAGAACTGTACAGATATAAGAAGTTATTACCATCACAAAATACTTTCACAATCATTAGCTCATTTAACCACTATAACAACTTTACTTACCCCTATTTTGTAATAGTATTTTCCATATTTTATGTTAACCAGCTGAGGCTCACTAAGATTAAGGAATGAGGTAGAGCTAAGAGTAGAACCAACCAGGTCTTCTTCCAAAGCTGGTGTTCTTTCGTGACTGTTGGCTAATTTTTGTTTTTTCTTTATTTTTTTGTTATCACGAACTGGAGAAACATCAACAAACACTCATTTCCATAAACAAAAAAGAACAGAATTAGAATATTGTATTTAAAACCATGAATCTCTGTCTTGTATAGCTTGTTTTTATTTAAAGTACATATTGAATTGAACATGGTAATAGCAGCATTTCTTTGCTTGTCTGTGTCCCCTTCAGAACTTCCTCTTTACCATTTCAGTGTATTTTTTAAGATGTCTTATTAATATTCTTTTCTTTCTATTTTTTGCTTCACTATTACTATTTCTTCTTCTTCCCTCCCTTCACAACCCCTCTCAGAGTAAGGGACATCCAAGGACACTCTCAAGCTCTCTGAAGAGCTTTGGAAGCCACTGTGTGACATGGGAGACACTGGCACAGGAGCACTCAGCATGGCATGCCCGTATCAAAGAAGTCCTTGTGCTCTGTGAGTGAAGCAGAATTGCAGTAGCTCAAAAGAAACATGAGATGCTCAAATTTAGAGACATCTCTACTCCAAATGTTCACGTGGACAATTTGAGACCAACCTCTGAGCTTATATTGGCCTGCTCAGCCACAGTCAGGCACGTTGTACCTTGACCCCGACATAGTGATGTTATTTTGGTCCTTTTGGAGAATGAAAGACAACAACCAACCATATGGTCTGCTTTTTAAAAAGAGAAGGGGGGAAATCTGGGTTTGGATCAGAAAGGTTAGGTAAAAGAAATTTCAAGATCCTCTCCCGGCTTCAACAAAAAAGGAATAAAGCCTGTTTAAGCTTCCTGATTTGATCACTTTTAGTTTCTATAGGGGTCTTTCTCTGGAGATCACAGGTTAATGATTAGGCTTTCTTAGCCAAGTGCTCTGGGGAGCCCCAGGAGGGCAAGCATGACTTACCATTGGTAAGGGGAAATGACTGTTCTATAACCTGGTGACTATCTTGATGGGCCTGGCCCGTGGGCTTGTACAACAACAACATACAACAAAACTCTTCCAAAGTTGATCAGGATTTTTGCTTCTTGTTACATTTAAATGCTACCTATAGCCAGTCTTCTGATGACTATTTGATTGTCTGTAAAGTCCAGAAAGGGAGAGGTTAATCCTCCCAAAGACCTTATTTTTTTATTTTTAAACATTTTATTTTTTATTTTAATTTAATCTGTCTATCTATCTATCTATCTATCTATCCATCTATCTATCTATCTATCTATTTATTTATTTTAGAGAGACAGTCTCCCACTATGAAAACAGAGGAACTGGGTCAAATCCTAACCCTGATGTGGCACCTGAATAACTTGAGACAAAGCAATTAACTTCCCTAGGCCTTTAGTTTCTTTGTCTTTAAAATGGATTAGATGGAGTCTGAGGTCATTACTAGCTCTAAGTCTCTGGTTTATGATTTTTGCATCTCAATTCCATCTCAGAGTTTATATGGCAGTCTGGACCCCAATTTTCTTACAGGCTTCTAGTGGGCAGAAGCATACATTTCCTAAGAAAGTTATTTTGGTGTGGGCGACCAATAGATCCTTCCTGCATAGACAGATTTGCTTTGTCTCTCCCTCCAAACTATATTATGCTTTCAGCAGCACATCCTCCCTCTCTGATTCTACGTTTGTTATTTGCATGCTCAACTTTTGGAGTCAGTCGTTGATAATAGGGATTACTGTTGACTTCCTTTTGCATCCAGAGTTCTATCCCTCTAGCTCATGAGCAAATGAGCCAAGGATGGGGGAGGTCAGGGAGAGGGAGCTTAATTTCCCTTGTTAGAGCCAGAGCAGTTTGGCTTGCCTGGAATCACAGTAAACCTATCATAAATGAACCTCTTCTGATATATTATCTATCATGGTAATAGAATGAACATCTGCTGGGGATTGGAATCTGTATGCAGAGAGGCAGAAGCTATTAAGTTACTGGGCTGTGGAGCACTGTACTTTGTGAGCTGAACTCCAGGAAGAGTCATCTATGGGCAGTCACACTCAGCCCTCAATCACACCAGACATCAAGCAAGAGCTAGGGCTGCCTATCCGACCAGACCACTGATTGCCTGCTGGGGACAGAAATGCTTCCTGCCAGGAAGAAACAAGGCTCTGGTGACAAAGTCCTGCCTTTTGAAGGGGGAGGAAAGGCAATCAGCAGAGTCAACCAAGTTTCAATTTCAGGCCAGATCATCGCATGGGTATCGCCTTTTTTGCAGCGAGGAAAAGAAGTCAGAAATAGGATGTCTAAGTCTTTGCACAATGTATCTCAACAAGACTTCCCCATTTTTTGCTTTATGCTCAGGCAAAATAGGTGACCATTAAGGAATGTGATTAAATGAAAACTAGAAAGTCCCCTAGCCCCCAAATATCGCTTTCATTTGGCCTCTCCTAGGCTGAAATTTCACCATTCATAATTTTGGCTTAAAGTATTGTCCTTTGCTAAAATAGAAATTCATCTTGGAGGGATTACCTATTAAGCTCTTATCAGTCACTGATATCTTAGTGTAAATTAGTTGATCCACTGGTAATTCCAGCTGTCTGAAGAAATGATATGCATAACAGATAGATTTGGATCTTTGGAAGAGTGGAGAGAAAGAGGTTCAAAGTCTAAGGCAGTACCTGATTTGGGCACCTTTGTGGTAAGCACTAGGTACTAATAGTGGCAGGGGAGAAATGAAGGAATGAGAGTTCAACTAAAAGAGAGAAAAAGAAGAGTAACAAAAGGGGAAAAATAGGAATAGGTAGAAGACCAAGTCTTCTATTTCATAGTTTTGCCAACTTTATGGTTGAAGTAGACTGACTGGGCATTAAGATCAGAGATATAGAGGGAGGGAAAGGAGAGGTATATTCAGGTCTCAGCTCCAACTATTCACTTAGGGCACTATACATGGACTTTTCCACTTTCTGAGCCAGTTCTTTTGTCTGTCAAAAAGGAATGATATGATTGCACATGTATAATCTACATCATTTTGGGGATGCTTATCATTTTGGGGAAGGGAGAGGAGGTAAGGGAGAGAGAAAAAATGGAACTCAATATCTTACAAAAATGAATGTTGAAAACTATCTTTACATGTAATTGGAAAAAAATATAATACTATTTACAAAAAAAGGGATGATAACACATTACATACATCCTATAATTTAAATTGGAAGGGGCTTTGAGAAGCATCTGGATCAATTTCATCATTTTTACATATGAAAAAAAATTAGACCTAGAGACATACAACAGTGTGTCTACAGTCCCACAGGCAGTAAGGAGCAGAACTGGGGTTTGGACTAAAGTTTTCTGAAGCTGTAATGGATAGAGTGCTGGATTCGGTGTTAGGAAAGCTTGAGTTAGAATTGTTCTTCAGCTATATACTCGTCTTGTGTCCCTGGACAAGTCACATAGCCATGCTATGTCTTGGTTTCTTCATCTGCAAAAATAATGGGTTGGACTCAATGGCCCTTTCCAGTTCCAAATCTATGGACTCTAAATTCAATAATCTCTTAACTATGCTACTGTAAAGCTCAGTATTGCTGTGAATAAAAAGATTTCTGACCAGTAGGTTTGTAAAATACTTTACATATTTTTCATTTCAATATTGCATATTGAATTATATATTCTCATTTGAACCTCACAAAAACTCTGGGAGGGAGGTATTATTATTATTATTATTATCCTCATTTAATAGATTAAGAAATGGGGGCTGAGAGCAATTAAGTCATTTGCCCTGGATCATACAAGCTAGCAAATGTCTGAAGCAGATTTCAATTTCAGGTCTTCTGACTCTAAGACCAGACCTCTGTCAATTGTGTCACCTAGTTGCATCTCAAAGTATTCTGTAAATGTAAATTATTGTTAATGAATTTGAAAGGAAGGCTACAGTCTGACTTTTGGCAAGGTGCCAGGAGGGAGGGGTGGCTGTTTTTGTTTGTTTGTTCATTTTTGTCTTGAGTCTCAGGATCACAGAATTTAGAGATGGAAAGGAGTGCTTACCATGATCTAGCTTGACACTCATTTTATGCATGAGGAAACTGAGGCGCAGAACTGCAAAGAAACTTGGGATCATAGCATCACAGATTTAGTGCTGGAAGGAATCTGTGGGGTCATCTACTACAACTCCTTCCTTTTATGCATGAGAAAACAGACTGTGAAAGCCTGGCTCAGGGTCACAGACCTAGTAAGTGTTTGAGGCAAGGTATCCCTGACTCCAAGTCCAGCACTCTATCTACTGCATCACCTAGCTGCCTCATTTGCCTAGGCATAATAGGTTAGTAAGTAGCAGAGTTAGCATCTGAGCACAGAGCTCTTGCAATAACATTGAATTAAGTGCCCTTACTAGCACACTACACTGCCTTTCTCCTTTTAGGGGAATAGTTCTTCCAGAAGTTTCAATATATTTCAGACACATACTACAGACTCATTAAACTCACAGCTCCCCAGTGAGTTAAGTGAAGGAGAAAACAGGAGGCTCTAAGGCACCTACCCTCGTTTTCAGCTTATGATTTCTCCACATGGCCCCTAATCGATAGTCTTCTCAATAATGAAAAAAGAGTGAACAAGGAGATGATGAAGTAGTTTCTAAGTGTAACCCAGGATGAAAGGGGAGCACATGCTAAACATGTGCTGTGGAAGAGCTGGAGAGCTCCCACTATGAGGCTCCCTCTTTTGTTTTCACAAACTCTGAAGGTCACACACAAGAGAATAATCATCCAGAGAATGTTTCTCTCATTGCATTCCTCCTGTAAATGCTCGACAACCCTACATGTGCAAAACCATTTAGCAAAATGCCACCATGGGCTTCGGAGTTTGTAATATTAAAAAGAAACAACTAATCGTCTCTGCTGCTGAGAATCATAAAATATGCAATAAGGGGTTTTGAGTAAGATTGAAAAATAGGAGCAAAATCTATGCTCCCAGCAGGCAAAATATTGCTGACATTTTTAATAATAATGAAACATAAGCCCTCAGTAGGGCAAAACTAAAATCCATTTTGCATGTCAAAGAATGGGTTGCATTTAATTTGTTTAGGTTATTTCGTTAGGTTTTGTGTTTCTTACGGAATAAGTTCAAGGTTATAAAAAAGTATAATAAATGCCTAAATGGTTGTAGGGAGTTTTGAGGGAGGGTGGAGAGCAGAGAGCTGACTTTTTCATCCAGATTTTGAATGGTGGGAAATCTTTATGTAAGAAGTGACTCTGCTCTCTGCTTTTTTGCTTCATTAATTCAGTATTATTCCACATTCATGAAACAGAAAAAAAAATTGCTGGCCAGTAGTGAATACTCTTGGGCAAACTGATATCTGAGAGTTCTTCCAACTCTGAGTCTATGCCACTTGACCATTTTGGTTGGTAGAACAGTATAACCTTTTTTTTTTGCCTTATATTTTGAAAGGTAGTATGGCATATGGTATACAGTGCTGAATTTTGAGACAGAAAGGCAAGAATTTGAATCCTGCCTTGGATATTTACTCACTGGGTGATGCTAGGCAAATCACTTTACCTTAGAGTCTCAGTTTCCTCATCTATAAATAAAAATAACAATAACGCATATTGCACAGGCTTGTTGTGAGTGTTACCTGCTTGAGATAATATATGCAAAGTGCTTTGCAGACCTCAAAGCATCATATAAATAAATGCTTTTATTGTCTCATTCTGTGTCCTGGCCAATAAAGTTTCCCCTTCCATATTTAAGGTCCTCCTTTCGGGACAAGCTACCTGACTGTGATCTGCCAAAGTTCAAGGACCTGGTTATCAGGAATTAAATTTTGAAATTCCTCCTGTGGTGGAAGAAAAGATGGAAAAGGATCTGCAGTTTCTCGAGAAGTTAGACTGTACATCCCAGAGTTGATAGATGAAGGTATACCAAGGGGGAAAATAACAATTGAGGGTGAAACTGACATCATTTTAAGGCTCTTAAAAATAAGAGAGTATCAAAATCATTTTCAAAATCTGTTCTATTTATAGGTGGGCCATCTGCAATAGTCACTTGGCAAATTAAAATACCTTTTGCTGATTGGGCAAATGATACGAGGGAAAAATCCCTGAGACCTTCACTTTACACCCACTTAGATCCTACATTCTTCCTATGTGAGAGACTGATGCTTGAGAAATAATGCTTGAGAAATGTTTCCCACTTAAAATAAATTGTGAGTTAGGAAAAAATGAGAGAAAGCCTATTTTAGAATGGGCTAGAATTTCATGTAGCAAATCCTCAAAAAAGTGGAGACAAGTATGCCTGGGAGATGTGATGACAACAATGTGGAGTTGCCTGGGGACCTGCTAGGGAGAGATATAAATTGGTACACACAGACTCTCAAACCTGCCCCTAGAGTGAGGGGATACAGTTTGTCTTTTCAGAACTGTAGCTGGGCTGCCTCTCAATGCTTATGTTGTCTGTAAGCTAGACAGCATCATCCCCTCCTAAACTTCCCCTTCATACTTCACAGAAGTTCACATTTGGGGAAATCCTCTAATAAACTGTCTGTCTTGGCTGCTTGTGTCCTGAGCTAGCCAGAGACTGGGGACTTCTAAAGTCAACTCCTTTTTATTCAATCAATTTATGCCATGCTAACGGAAACCAGAGAAACCACATTAGAGAATCAATAAAAGTATTTGATTGGAACAGAAATGGAAACATAAAACAATAGAAGCTTTCTCAGAACCCATTTCTCAAATGAATATCCTCCCAGTCCCCCTTTTCCCAAAATAGCTTAGGAAGGAAGCTTCCCCCTTCCAGGTTCCTGTTTGTAAATTAAGGAAAGCAGGGCAGTCTCTAGAGCCCGGAAGCTGGCACATACTTCATGTGTCAAGAGCTGATCATCTGTTCCTCCTTGTTCTCAGACACCAGTTCCTTGTTATAATGATGGTGATGATGATATAGCTAGCATTTATATAATGATTTAAGGTTTTCAAAAGCACTTCACAAATATTATTTTATCCTCATAACAACCCTGTGAGGTAGGTGCTATTATTATCCCCATTTTTACATAGGAAGAAACTAAGGCAGCCCGAGATTTGAACCCAAATTTTCCTGATTCCAAGTCCAGAACTCTATTTACTGTGCCATCCCCGGCTGCAGCCCTCTACAGACTTTATATGACAATGGCATATTCTGGCAATTTCTGCCTGTTCTGCTGGCTTATCATTTCCCTGTTGGAGAGTGGTCTGCTTGCCCAGCCAATTCAGGGCTCCCCTCCTGGACAGCTCTGTTCCTCTGGACCTATTGCTGTCTTTATTATATGATTTCTGCTTCTAAAGTCTTAAGTCTCCTCTCTGTGATAAAATCCCCTGCTGAGATAGTATAGATTTTGTAAAAATTTGAATTTTAATCCTCTTCATCTCTCCTCCACCAAGCCTGACTCTTGGAACCTATTACTTCATGGGAGAAAAGGAGTTCCTAAGTCTGTGAGTTAGTATTTGCTTCATAGCACTCTATTAAATGTAGGTTTTCTCCCATCTGTCCTTTGGTAGACTTATCACAGAGTTTATCTTTAAATTCAGTTAAGTTCAACATCATTTATTAAGCCCATACTTCTATGTGCTGGGTCTTATGCTAGGTTCTTAGGATACAAAAATAAAACAATCCCTGTCCTCTAGGATCTTACATTCTACTTGGGGTGGGGGAGGGGGAACAAGAACGCAGTCAGATAAGTAAATATAAACAAGGGAAATACAGAGTAATTTGGGGGAGCACTAAAAACTGGGATATTAGGAAAGGCTTTTTGTAGGAAGAGCCCTTGAGCTGATCCTTAAAGGGAGCTAGGTATCCCAGGAGGCAGATATGTGGGAGGAAGCACTTCATAGCATGAGAGACAGCCTGGACAAAGGAATATAGGAGAGATATGAGCTGTCATGTATAGGCAACATCAAATCAGTTTGGTCTAAGGTAATTATTGAGACTAATGTAAAATCTACTTGGAAAGATAGGTTAGAGCCAGGATATGAAGGATTTTAAATGCTAAACACAAGCATTTTCTTCTAGAAAAAGGATAGAACTGCAGCATGTTGAGTGCGGGAATGATGTGATTGGACTTTGCTTAAGGAATACCATGTTTTCAGCTGTGTGGACGATGAATTACAGGAGGGTGAAATGTGAGGCAGGAGGACCAATTAGGAGATTAATGCATAGTTCAGCAAGAGGTATGAGAGCTTGAAGTAGAACCACTAGTGTGGAGAGATAAATTGATGCAAGGATTATTTTGGAGGTAGAATTTACAAGACTTGGTAATTGATTAGATGAAGGCAGGAGGAGGGGAAGGGAAGACTTGAATGTGACTCTATGGTTGTACCTTTGGCAGAAATAGGGAAGATTGAATGAGAGATGGCTTTGAGGGGAAAGAAAATTAATTCTCTTTTTGACATGAGTTTGAGATGTATGGGGGACATTTAGAGGAAGATTCCAGCAGGTAGTTGGTGATGTGGGACCTGGAGTTTAGAAGAGAGATGAATTCTAGGCATATAGATTTGGGAATCATCCAAAAAAAGATTAAAGCCTGTTTAAGAATTGTTGAGATCTCCAAAGGAGAGAGTGTTAAGAGAGGAGAAAGTTGACCTATGTTCATCTTACACATATATTAGGAAAGGCATTGATAATCATCTGGTAAAGGGGACTGAGAAAGAGTGGTCATAGAGGCAAGAGGAAAACCAAGAAACAATTTCGTATTTTGAAAACTCAGAAAGGAGACAGGATCCAGAGAACCTGACTGCTCAACATTGGCCAGCACTACAGAGGTGTTAAGGAAGACGAGGCCGGAGAAAAGGCCAATGGCTTAAAAGTAATTCAGGGATGATTAGTAATTTTGGAGAAGGCAATTTTATTGAGCTATGGGTTGGAAGCCAGATTGCAAGGGTTTGAGACACCGATGGGAGGCGAAGAAATGAAAGCAGTGAGTACAGACAGATACCACTAACTTACTCCCAGCCAGCACAGAGGTATCAGGTGATATGACAGTACAATAGAATCGTTAGGAAGCTAACACAAAGGTTAGATTGTCTGGATCCCTCCCTACCACTGAATATCCAGGGCAGGGAGAAGGAGGTTAACTTTGTCAGTTTAACTCTCCTCAGGAAACTTGGAGACAACTTTTCACACTCTGAAGGCTCACTGAGCATGAACTTTTGCTCTTTCAACAACCAAAACCCACCTGGAGGCACAAAATTGACTAGTATAATTAGAACTACCAGCAAGCCATAAATAATCTCCCTTCCCTTTAAATGCCCTCTAACTAGCAGTTTTTCCTGTCCTCTGCTCTCAATCCTAACCATTGTGCATTTTATCTTGTCTCTCAGTTCCCCTCACAACAATTTTGATCTCTTTCTAGGGGAGCTAGCAGGTGCAGTGGTTAGAATACTAGGCCTGGAGTTCTGAAGACCTGAACTCAAATTTGACCTCAGACCCTTACTAGCTGTGTGGCTCTAGGCAAGTCATTTAACCTGTTTTCCTTAGTTCTTCAACCATAAAATGAAGATGATCTTCCTCCCAGGGTTGTTGTAAGAATCAAATCAGATAATATTTGTGAAGAGCTTAGCACAGTGCCTGGAGCATATTAGACACTTAATAAATGCTTGTTTCCTCCCCACCCTTCCTCTCTTGCTTCTTTAATCAAGCCATTCCTATCTAGACCTCATTCCCCAGAACCCTGTTTTCCAATGGGTGACAAAATGGATAGGAAAGAGCTAATTAGTGCTGATATGTTAGCAGACTACTGAATATCTTTCACAAAACTTGATGAGATACTAAAGACTAAGACATTGGGATTTAAAGAAATCTCAACAGCCTAGAATGATAAAACAAACTAATAATATGAAGTTGATTTTGACATCTTTGAATGGCTTCTGTGATCACATCAGTGTGAATATTTCCCTCACTGGTATGGATTCTAATTCATCTATACTTCACTCTGTACAATCCTTGACCATGTTTTTAATAAATCCTCCATGGAGAATATACCCAGTGGGCTCTACTTCTTGTAATATTTAATGACTACAAGTGTTTGAGACTGGCTGTCCTTATGTTATTCTTCAGTCTTAATACGTGACCTGACTACCACCCTTTCTGATCCTATATGTCCTTGGTGATATGTTTTAGATCATTTCTTGCATGCAAGCCATTGTTATATGTTTTTCTATTGCTCTACGGGCCAGCTGAAATGTTGATTCTTTTATAATCATTATGTTTTATAATTCCTTCCATATGGTATTGCCAAGAGGATTTTGGTATTTAAAAGTTGAACTTCTGCAGAAACAAGAAGTTTGGGGTCAGTTAAAGTGCTGTGAACATTTCAAATGTGATTCGGCTTATTTTCTTTTTCTTGCTCAGTTCTGGGTCCATTTCACTATTCATGCAGTGGTTTGGGTTCTCCCCAGTCACCCCCCCATCTCTACCCCCAGTCTTTTATATATACATCCATTATTTATATACATGCATACATATATAGTTTTATAAACATATGGTTTTTAATATATTGTTATATATTATTTTATATATAACATATATTTTATATATAACATTTTATATATAACATTTTATATGTAACATGTATAATATATATAACTATATATAATATATATAACATATATATAATACATAATATATATGTGTATATATAGTTTTTCCTTCATTCTCAAATATATACATGCACATATATACATATATAAGCTCTACATATTATGTATATAGAGAGAGCTGGACAGACAGATAGATAGATAGATAGATAGATAGATAGATAGATACATACATACATACATACATACATAGAAAGATAGAGTTAAGGGAAGACCAGCAACTCTGATGTGAGGGTGTGCTGAGTCCTTTTTAGGGCTGCTCATCCATCTTTGATGTTCACCTGTCACCCAGCTCTCACCTATAGCTCCAAGAAGATGTAGTATGTGCAGTGGCCACACTCTAGAAAACCATTTCAGCAGATGGGCTAAACCAGATTGAGGGTAACTGGCAGGCCTCAAATCTGTCAGTGAGTTTGGAGGATGTGTATCCCAAGCACGGGAATATTTCCCTTAGTGGAATGGGTAGATGAGAACAATTTGTTAAAATGTCCACGAAAGCAACTGAAGCAGGTGCTATGGAGCACTTAGAACTTGGTCAGACATCAAAGGCGCCAAGGTCATTCACTGCATCCCAGGCAGTCTTGCCTTTTGTTCTGTCACTGGACTTCAATGACTCTGGAAGAAAGAGTGAGGTTGATGACTTTGTGCAACTCTACCTCACTTAAATCCACTTATTGCACAAGTCAAGACCACCCATCACATAGTGATGTCATTGGTTCTCTTTGAAAATGAAGCATGAACAACAACAGCAACTATATATACATATATGTATATACATACATATATAGATATAGATAGACTAATTTAGTGGGCTACCCATTCAAGTGTATGTTATAATCTACATTACATATTTTTCATCCATTGTGTTTTTTTTCTTCAGTTTTCAGTGCACAATAGACTTCTATCTTTTGAATTGCTATGGAACACATTTAAAAGTTCTTGTAGTGTTCTGGTGCTTGAGGTAGTCATGACAATATTGTTCCTAAATAAGAATATCTGGAGAACCTCACTATCATTTGTTGTTCCTTTTCTATTTGGATTCTATGCAGATCGTGTTCCATGACACTGGTGAACACTGGTGAATTAGATGAATTTGTGACTCCATTTACATCTTTCTTGATATTCGTACTCAAGGGACCACTGAATAAAGTTATCTCTGCAGTCGCAACAGCCATGGCATCTTTTTGAATTTAATACTTTTATGTGGAGCACCTCATTAGGAGGAACACTTAAGGCTATACTTTGTTCTACCAGGTCAAATGATTTTTTGAAATAAACAGTAGATAGAGAGGGATCTTATATTTTTGACATCTCTGAGCTATGTGACTGTAAAAATATGCGTCTTATAGCATCATTTGCAAAAGCTTTGCTGTTCCTTTTTGATATTTTCTTCAAGGCTCTCCTTGATGCATGCATTGAACATTCTCAGATTCTAAAAGATGGCAAAGATCTATAGGTTGGTAGTTGTTGATGTCTTTTTTTTTTTTGCCCCAAACCAAGATCCATGCATAATACTTTCCATTCTTTTGGAATCTTCTCTTCTTTAAGATGTCTTGTAACTTGATCCCTTAATACCTTTACAATTGTGTCACTTAGAACACATTTTTTTTTTTTTCTGTATCTATTTGGTCAGTTACATCTCTTCTTCTCAGTTTCATTTTCTTTAATGAAATTCCTATAATATATCAGAAACTATGGTATTAAAGTCTGAAAGTAGTGATTGCTGAAGAAAAAAGATCACTAATGAAATGTGAGCAGATTTGCTTCATTTCATTTGTATTAGTTAGCCCCCTTCCAATTTAAGCAACAAATGCCATTGTAATTATCTGACTTAGCTGAGTATCATCACACTCTCTTTGTAGACTCATTTTCTCCTTTACTTTCTCACTTTTTCCTTTTTCTTCTTTACTCTCACTTTCTCTTTTCTCCCTTTTTTCTGCTGTTTTGTGAAAAAAATGCTGCCAGTGGTCTTGTATCCTTTTCCTTGTATTATT
Source organism: Vombatus ursinus (assembly GCF_900497805.2). NCBI lineage: Eukaryota > Metazoa > Chordata > Mammalia > Diprotodontia > Vombatidae > Vombatus > Vombatus ursinus. The sequence continues at coordinate 12,480,782 of NW_020948983.1, forward strand.
TTTTGTAAATGAGCTTGTACTCCAAATCAGTTGCGGCTTTGGTTGCCATTTCCTTTCTCGTGGCAAGAAGATCCAAGTATTTGCTGTCTGTTTGAGGCAATTTCTGGGCAATCGTTAGATATCACAACCTTCTCTAAGAAACACTGCTAGAACAAATTAACAGCTTTACTATTGTGTTTCCATGTTTTTATAGGTAATGGTTTGACTTTATTCTCTCTTCGATTTGATATTGATTTGGCCTAACTAGCGGATGATCTGATTGTTCATGATCTGATTGTTCTGAAATGCTTGCTTTGTCTGTAGTAATTTCCTATTTGTTAAAATTTCTTTTTTTTTGTGATGTTAGATACTTACAGTGTGCAATGTCTTTGGATTCTCTTCTTAAAGAAAATATCCATGCTATATAAGTATAAAGCTTCTCAGTGGCCTACATATCTTTAGCCTCTTCTATTTCTGGATCTTAAACCATATTTTCCAGTATGTGGGTATGTATTTATAAAATACATATATTACATATATATGTATGTATGTGTGTGTATATATATGTGTGTGTGTGTGTGTGTATATGTATGTGGAGATTGATTGTGTGTGTGTGTATGTGTGTAATTAGATCATGTACTCGGGCAACAAAGACCCTGCTAAGAAGAATCATAGAATCAGAGATTTGGAACAAGAGACCTTAGAGGTCCTCTAGTCCAAATGCTGTTTTTGGAAATGAAGAATTGGAGATTAAATAACCTGTCCAAGGACACATTGGAATTAAGTGGCGGTGATTTGAATCCAGGTCCTCTGACTCTACATGCCTCCCACTTCCTGCTATACCATGCTACCTTCCAAGGGAAACTTTCAAAGAATATATATGCAAGTGAGGGATACAACACAAACACAGACAAGTCTGTTACTTTGTAGGTCCACACTGTCTAGCATAGGTCTATGCTATAGGAATTAATGAAAATGAATGGAAAAGCATGTGTTAAGTAATGCCAGACCTGGGGATATCTAAGTGGGCAGATGAGGGAGAATTTTTTTGGGGGGATAGCTTTTCATTGCTCCTCAAGACATATCAAAGAAGTAATCACATTGTATACTTATGCATACACAGCACTAGATTCTTATTTAATTGTTTGGAAAATTCATAAAGGAAGAAGTGTTGCTATAGGTGAGGTTGTTACTTACCTGTCTACAGCTAGCTAAACTTTCAGGAGGAAAATTGGCTTTTCATTCTTTGAGGAAATAGAAAAGAAAATCCCCAAATACATGTTGTCTTTAAGGAAAATGAAAGTTCCTGGAAGGATCACTACAAACTTTCTCTGTAACTTCAGAGAAATCAGGTTTCCTCTCTGGGCCTCAGTTTCCTCCTCCATGAAATAGAAAGGTAGAAGTGGGGGCTAGATGAATTTCAAGGTCTCTTCTAGCTCTCAGATTCCATCACTCTAAGAGGAGTTGCTCTGTGTTTTGTTTGGATCATCCTCATTTAAATGACTTTTATTCTTTACCATCTACACCTTCTTCCTTACCAGTCACATTTAATGGTAATTACCTATATTTCCAAAGATACATGCTAGCACAGGGTATCCTATAGAAGAAACCTGTCTCTCCAGGAGAGTAACTTAATGCAGGTTTGTTCCTAAATGATGACTTGGATGAGGCTTCTGCAGGGATTCTACCAAGGAAATAATAGCACAATCAATAGTATTCATGTTATTAAATGTTTCATAAGTGTTGCTCCTAAGTGCTATTTAGAAACTGTGTTACTGTAAGACATATGTATAGTGTTCTTAGTTGACTGCCTGTCAGATCCAAGAGAGGTTAGGAATATTCATCTTGGGCTAGTATTTCTTAGCAATAACTGCTCTGAGTCATTCCTCTCTTTGTTAACTTCCCTTAAGAGTCCCCTTTTGGGGGTTAAAATAGTACCATTCGCGATTTCTTTTCTTAGGTAGAAATTACTTGGGCTAAAAAGGTATCCCTGGAGTTGCTATGAAATGTTTCCAACCTTCCCCTAAACGACTGGTCCCTATTAAAAATAACACTTATTCAATTTTTCTTAATCTGGCTTGGAAATGATTGTTTATCCAATGAATGTTCCAGTCACATGTGGGTGGACAGGAATGCATTATTTACTGTTTTCATTTATTTCTTAATTTAAAACTTTTATTGGGTTTGGGGAGCTAACAAATGACAATTTACAGGAAACAACGAGCATAGAATACTAACGTATCTGCCAAGAGTGATCAGATGTATACAAGATCCAAAAGTAATTATTAAGTGAGATAAGCTCAGTGGGACCTAGCATACTCTATACGACATTCAACTAGCAAAATTTGGTCCATTGTCCAAGCAGGTGTCAACTAGACTGTGGACTAAATTGTGCAAGTTATGGCGGAGGGGAAATGGGGTTTAGAACTAGAAATTATTTACATTTATACAATATTTCACCTTATTTTACTATCACAACAACCCTGTTGTCAAAGCTAGAGCAAGTAAAAAAAAAAAAACTTAAGTTAGGTGACTGGCCCAAGATCATACAATGAACTAGTTAGCCAATGACTTTCCATTAGAACCCACTTATCTTGACTCTGTTGATTTTTCTTTCTGTTTTATACCATAATGCCTCTGCCAATACTTTGAGAAGACAATAGTCTTAGTGAACTCACCACTGTGCAAATCCTTTAAAGAATTAAAATCCAGACATTCTGCATTCAAGTTTGAAGGTTATTTATAAGGTGGATTGTGAACAATATATTGATGTATGGAATTTTAAGTTAAATTGTTTTTCTCCAAAACCAGGGTTTGAATTTATGTATGGTTTACAATGCACAAGCATGTGTGTGTATGTGTGTGTGTGTGTGCTGTGTGACAGAGACAGAAGCAGACAGAGAGGGAGACAGACACAGAGAGTGAGGGAGAGTGAGACAGAGATAGAGACAGAGAGATGTACTGAGAGACGCAAAGACAGAAAAGGTAAGAGAACAGAAGGAAGGGACTTAGAATTCTATTTTGGGAACATACTGAGAAAGCTGGGGAAGTCCTTCTGAATAGTGGGAAAATGAGGATAAAGTAACATTAGTTTTATGTCTATTTCGGGGGCAGCATGGATAGAGTTGCTCTCTAAACCAGGAAGACCTGGGTTCAAGTCCCATCTCTGACACAAAATGACTATGGGATCTTGGGCAAATCATTTCTCAGTGCTATAGGCATCTAAGACTGTGAATTGCAGAGAAGACTCCAACATGCAAACAGATTTTCAGCCTCCAGGGATTTTCTTATTCCAATTAAATCAGAGGTCTGGTCCCTATTCCCACAGGGGAAAGTACGAAGTGCACTTGGCTATAAACCAGGAGGCTGAGGATCCAGATCTAGAGCTGCTACGTTATTACTGTGTAACTTTGGGCAAGTCACTTAACCTTTCTGGGCCTCAGTTTCTGTTTGTTTAAACTCCCCATCAGCCATATGATTCTGTGATTTTGCCTCATTTAATTAGATACAAAAGGCCGAAAAATTGTATTTTGACAGAAGGAACATCAGACTTGAGTTTAGTCTTGGTTTAATCACTTAATAGCTAATGGAAAAAAAGAGTTAATATGTCTGAGTTTTAGTTTCCTCATTTGTAAAATGGAAGTAAAGCACTGCTTACCGGAGCAGCTAGGTGGCACAGTGGATAGAGCACTGGCCCTCGATTCAGGAGGACCTGAGTTCAATTCTGGCCTCAGACATATAACACTTACTAGCTGTGTGAACCTGGGCAAGTCACTTAACCCCATTGTCTAGCCAAAAAAAAAAAAGCACTGATTTTCTCATGGGGTTATTTTATGTATCAATTGATCAATTAATTGATAAGCAGTTATTAAGTACCTACTATGGGCCAGACACTGATCTAAGCAATGGGGGTGGGTGAAAGGCAAGAGTGAAATAGTCCCTTCCCTCAAGGAGTTTATATTTTAATTAGGAGATCCTCTTGAAAATGTGAATATGAAAGTGCTTTGTAAACTTATAAGGGGCTATATTGTTGTTGTTCAGTCATGTCCAATCTTTGTGACCCCATTTGGGGTTTTCTTAGCAAAGATATTGGAGTGGTTTGTCATTTGCTTCTTCAGCTTGTTTTACAGATGAGGAAACGGAGGCAAACAGGGTTAAGCACTTGGCCTAGAGTCAACAGCTAGTCAGTGTCTGAGGTTGAATTTGAACTCGGGAAGATGAGTCTTCCTGATTCTAGGCCCTGAACTCTATCCATTGTAAAGGGCTACATACAAATGTAAGATCAACTTAAACACACAGCTTATAGGAGATGCATCTAAGTCAGTTCTTTTGACTTTTATTTGAGGTTTTCAGATTTTCACAGAGAAAGAAAATGAGACCCAGAAAAGGGAAGAGTTTTGTTAAAGGTCACATATTCAATTGGTTGTGGACCTAGAACTTGAAGGGAATAAATATATTGTGCAGTACAAAAAAGCACTGGAGTAAAAATATAGGTTCTAGAACCCGCATTGACACTCAGTTGTCCTCATTTTCAAATCAAACGATTGAACTAGATGATGTCTAAGTTCCCTACTAGGTCTGATATTGTAAGATTCTAACCCAAGTACCCTGACTCTCAAGTCCACTATTCATTTTTTTATGTAGAGACTTATCCTCAGTGTCTTTTTCAGAGTGTCACAAGTCTTACACCTGTCTTCAGTGTGAATGTGTCTTCATTTTGCATAGCTCTCCCTTGGCTCTCCACCCGGGGAATTGCTTTGGTCACTTTCATTAAATTCTTAGCTCAGCAGTGGTGGGGTATGTTGTTGTCTTCAACAGCTTCAGCTGTTGTCTTCAGTCTGCCTGTATTACATTTGGTACCAAGAATATTATCAGGCCATATTTTTTAAAAAAGTAGAATTTCAGAGGCCAGGATGTCTTGCCCTATGAGTTCATCAGCCACAGGCAACTGGGTACAATTGTTTTTTAATGGCAGTTTGCTGCCAACCATAAGGTTCACAACTGTTTATCTTTATTTGAGTGGAGGGGAGCACTTTACTTAGGAGGAAAAACACGATAGGGATGAGAGACACAGCTATCAGTTGTGATCTTAAAGTAGTTGTATTTTATGAACAAGAATACTATTGTACCCATTTCAAGGACTAAACTGCTCTTTAATAGGGATTGTGCCTGGGGGGCATTGTATTTCTTTTACAGGGTATAACAGGAGGTAAAACAAATGCTTTACCACATCAACAATCAACAATCAACAATCAAAACGCTATAAACACAAATGACTCTGACGAGTAATTGGTTGTCCTCCATTTGGGAAACAAGGTGCATGTAAGTATGCACATCCATATACAACATTTATGAGTGTGTAGGCTTAATCACAGGCCTTCAGATCATTCACATTTGTCATATGTGCAAGTTATACTCCTAAATGGTTCAAGTTGGCATTAACTAGCTGAGCTCAATATTAACCAACAAACCAGAAACCAAGAGCCAAAACAATAAAAGATCTACCCCCAAACATCAATCCTAAACTACCCAAATGCTGAATTTCTAAACACTTGGTAGGGTTATCTAATGCACGAGATTGGCATAGAGAAGAACTGCCTGATGGCTTAGACACTTTTATAAGTTTTCTATTTAAATTCTCAGAACAACAGAATTCTTTGTTTATGTAATAAACTGAATTCATAATGTTGAGGATGAACCAAATTCAGTTGAAGGAATAAATATTAGTTAACTTTTATTGTTTTTTTCCTGAAAAAAAAAAACAACCCTAAGAACCTTGACACACCAATTCTCATTGACATTGTCATTTATTTTGTATAAAAAAGCACTTGGTGTACTTAAGCAGTAACTTCATTTACTCTATCCCTGGCAAATTCTGAAAAAGAAAGTCTTTAAAATAGAACTCTAACTTACTCTCTAGCTCAGAGATATTGGGAACCAGCTGTTTGAACTTGTTGAAGGCTGTTTTAGCCTGCCAATTTGTACCAATCTGATATGCGATGCTCTGAATTCCATGTTGAGATGTTAGGGACAAACTGTCTGAGGATGTTGGGGGAGGGGGCAGAGGAGAAACATTTTCTTGGGTTATAGTTTTGCTAGCAGGATCCCACATTCAGATTTTAAAACACTTCTTGTGTAACCAAGCACAAATGGAATTACTGGATTACTTGCATATTTTACCTTATTTTAGCTATTTGAGAATTTTTGGAATAATTCTCATTCAGGTCTCTCAGTACTTTGTCCTATGAGCTATGCCCTCAAGTAAGGTGAAAGGGAAGAACAGAGTAAATATCCTCATGCCTGAGCTCTTCTCATCAAAGAATCATCAACTAACAACACATAAATTCTAGTAACCTTCCTCAGATGGCCATGAATCTTCGGTGCGCCAATGAAAGGTGTCCTGCCACTGGAAGGAGGTTGTATTTATGTTAACGGAGGGGTCTGGCTTCCCATACTTCTCAACCACTCTGCATTTAGTGGGTTGTTAAAAACCAAACTTCACTGTAATAGAAAAGATTTTTGTAATCACCCCCATCTAATTACAGAGAAGAGTGAGTCAGTGAGAATCACTAACATCTCTAATAAATCACAAACACATTTTTATTAGGTCTTAAATCCTATAAAGGAGAAAGTGATGAAGAATCAAATAAGCATCCTTTTTGCCGAGGGGCTCTAAGGGACAGGCTGCGACTTGCCCTTTCAGCTCCTGCCCAACCATATCCTTGACCTTTCTCCACTGGTCCTTTTCAGTGCTCAGGAGATAGGAAATGAGGATGACCTAGAGATAAAGAGCAGTCCTTTAGAATACAGAAAATCTGTTGTTTTAACAGTTATAATGCTCAGTGTAGTGCAAAATGAACAAAGGATAGGGACAGTCAAAAGAACTGGGTTTTAATCCCAAACTCTGGGATTATGGACGAGTCGTTCTGTTTCCTTAAGATTCTGTTTCCTCAAGATTCTGTTTCCTCATCTGTAAAATGAAGAGAATTGGAATATTCACTGGCCTCCTGTATTCCTGTTGCTTGTCCTGAAAACAAACCTCTTAGGAGCACTGGACAGTGCATAGAAACTCATTTTCTTAATTCCTACTAGAGTCCTTTGTATATGAAGACACTGTCCAGACCTGACTCAAGCTGGTATGTTGGTTCAGACTTGGTATTGGGGGAAAGAAAAGTTAGATGTGTAGACCTTCTAACATTTTCTGAACTATTTATTTAGCAATGGTGTGAGAAGAATATTCAAGAAGAATACAGCACTGATGAAGTTGAGTGGAACTGCTCTGTGTCCACTTTTGCCATGCTAGAGCACTTGGTCAGCTTGTATGTCAAGCTAGAGGAATTCTTAACTCCTTATTGCTCAGAATTTCATATTTGGGAGACCAGGAAGCCATCAGTTGGGTCAAGCCTTAGATCCATAAACAATTTCAGTCCAAGAAGAGTTTCATTGTCTTTTAGGGAAAAGCTATTCTGGTCTGCATGGAGTAGATCATGCTCCTACCATCAGAACAATTAATTCTACTCATTTATGAACAATAGTAGATCATGTTCCTACCATCAGAACAATTTATCCTACTCATTTATTAATAGTAGTATTAATTCTGTGAGTTTATTTAGGACTTTTACTTCCAGAAAATTCAGCTTTTGTGTGTGACTGCAAGTTGATCATGAATCAGTAGAGGAGGCTTATAGTTTAATAAAGGCAGAGAACGCAATGTGATTTTGAGATAGTTTGGGGTCTCTTTTAAATATGAGTTGGAGAAGATCCAAAGAAGAGCATTATGAATGATTAAAGGCTGTTGAAATTAGCTCCCTGATTGATGAAAACATTAAAAAATTATCCAGAAGAAAAGAAAAGAATGTATAGCAGATATAATGCTAGTGGACTGCCTTCAAGTCTGGGAAGTGAGGCTACAGTATGATTGTCCATTCCAGCTGTTGGTGTATGCTAGGGATTGGGGTGGGGATGGACAGAGTTTTGAGCCTGAATCATGGACTGGCCAGGAAGTTTATCTACATTGTTGATGGAGAGGAAAAGACCACAATTGAGGAGGAGGTAGAGCTAGCATTTCTGAAGCCAAACCAGAGTATTTGCTTGTGATACATTCCATGCAGAAGATGGGGCAGGGTGGGGGTGGGAGTGATATCGGTATAGTGTACCAAAAGGGATCAGATCAGGAGTATTTACATTTTTTTTCCAGGTAGGGTCAAGAAATAAAAACAAACAAACATATAAGAGTTAGAGGGCCGTCTGTGGAGTGACAGGAGCAGAAGATGTGCTCATTTGTCCAAATATTGCTTTTAAAGTCTGCCTCAGAGGGAAAAAAAGTCTCAGCTGGCACTCACAATGTATGAAAGGCGGTGTTGTGACAATGAACAATGCATTCAGCAGCAAGATAACCAAGGACTGAGACTCAGAACAAGGAAATAGCAATGGTGCATGGACAGTCAAAGAATTTTATCATTTTGACCCACAGACTCAGAGAAATCCAGAATCTTAATGTAATGGGGGTTAATCAGAAGACTTCTGATCATTTAAGGACCTTCAGCCTGCTTGATGAGATTGTAGAACAACATGACGGGGGTGTAGCCTTTAGAGACAGTGAGGTATTGTAGTTTTCAGAGTGGTCACATTTGCACCATATAAAGGTGCAAGAACTTAACCTATTCACAGATAGTAAAGGGTATGACTCTGTGAACAGCCCTTTCACATTTTGTAAAGGAAATATAAAGAAGTCTCTATATGTTATTGCTCCTTTAGGAAGTGTGATAAAATTCCTCCATCAACTTGACAGAATTATAGTATGTCTTGCCATTGGCTGACTAAAGGATCTACCATACACCTGGTGGTCTTTCAAAAGCAAACTAGCAAACTAGCAGAGAGCTGCTTTGTAGATTTAATCTTTAAAGAGTCATCCCTGGAAGTCTAGAAGAGAGCCAGTTATGGTGGGAAAAAAGAAAATCTCTCAAGAGGGGATGGCTTTGCTTTTTCCTTTGTGCTTCTTCTAGTATACAGCAGGGGGAATTCTTTGACCCCCCCCCCCCCAATTTACAATAGCATCTGACAGTAGAGGAATTTGTCTAGTAGGAGACATTGTTCCCAGCAGAGAACAGTCCCAAGGAATACAGCTTTGGATGTAGGTTGAGCCATGGAAAGGAACAGGTCCAAGTAGAACCTACCAGAGTAATCCACCTAGTATAGATGCTGCACTCGGGGTAGGGGAGAAATGGGGGGGGGCAAGGGCGGGGTGAAGAGAGGGAGGAGACAGTGTGAGCCCACTACAAGGAGAGTCTTGCTATACTCTAAGTGTTATCTTGATCACACATGTTTCCTATGTGTATGCCCCTCTACTAGAACTCTCTTTGTGTGCCCATTCTTTCCACTGATATTATATAGATTTGTGTCAGTGTACTTCAGGTTTATGGAGGGAATATTATGTTACTGTTTTTCATGCTATGCCATTTTTGTAAATATTGTTATTTTGACTTAACTTTGTTAACCATCTGAGATTTAAAGGCAAATGCACTGGGTAGGGGCTAATGAATACTAGTTTTACAATCCATAGAATACTTTGAACCCTGGGTAGTCATCTCATAGGGAACCCAATCTGTCTGTGCTAGTTGGGGATAGAGACACTAGGTAGGCCCAGAGGGGTTGTTGTGTTAGAAGGTATCAGAATAGTTGGTAGAGACTTTAGATGTTACTTAGTCTAACTTCCCATACCATTAGGAATCCCCTCTATAGCATTCATGACATAATAGAGTCCTTTAGACAACATCTATATTTATATAGGTTTAAAAAGCACTTTCCTCAATAATAGCCCCATGAGGTAGCATGTATAAGCATTATTATCCCCATTTTACAGCTGAGAAACCCAAGACTGATAGATATAAAGTGATTCCTTTGGGTTATACTGTTTTCCCCCCACGAAACACTACCGCTTTGATAACATAATTCAAGTGTAAAAGCCACTCTTACATACAGGGCAAGAGGGATTACATTTCATTTAGAGAAATTTAGGGCACATATTTGGGAGATCTTAGAGCATATAAGGGGTTTGAGATCCAGCAATATGTCTCTGAAAAATAGCTGTTAACTTCCCTCTGCAAACTTTTAAAGAAGAGTTGGTTCTTCCTTGTACATAGTTTTATTTCAGTCCTGTTCACTGATGGGAATTGACTCGATGGTCATTTTTATCTAGATTAATATATTTGATATAATTTCTTGTGTAATATTTACAACATTCTTGTGAAGAGGCAGTATAGAGCACTTATCCCCCACCTAACTCAATAGAATCAGAAACTGAGGCAAAGAGAGGGTTAACAACTTGCCCAAACTTGCTCTTCCACCAAGACAGCTGCAATTTTGATCCCTGATTCTCTGACTCCTGATTCTTGGGTCCATTGGCTCAAGATAGATATTAACAATAAGGTAGTCCCACCAGTTGCTTTGAGGATTTTGTAGACTTGCTAACTTGGGTAAAACTATCATGGCCTCTTGCCATGAACCCTGTAAAATCAGCCAGGTCTGCTCATTTGTTCAAAGCACTTCTCCAAAATACACAGAACCAAAATAACAGATATGAAGACTGATGAAAACTGGTTTTTATTCTTCTGGAGAAGAGATCACCTTTACTCACGGCCTGATGGAAAACCTCTAGGAGGAAAAAGAATAAGAGATGTTCGTGTGGCAGATTTAAAAAGCGATGAAAACAGTTATTCGTGTAACTCTTGGCTTTGAGATGTGAAACGCTTAAAAATTGGACCCATTACTTTCCTTCTCATTTGAAGAGAAACATTGAATTTAGAACTTTGGGGAAAGTTAACTCTCCACTTCTTTTCTGTTGAAGTCATAGGATCATATATTTATAATCAGAAGAGATATAAGAGTCCAGTGCTTTCAATATGTAGATGAGGAAACCAAAATCCCAGAGAAATGAAAGGACTTTCGGCCATCGTCCATTTATATAACTACTACTACCACCACCACCACCCATTTACATGTTGTTTTAAGGTTTTCAATCCCTTTCCAAATATAACCTCATTGGAGCCTTTCAGCAACCTTGTGGGGGGGGAGGGAAAGTAGGTTTTTTTTTTTAGCTTTTATGAAAAATATTTATTGTACAGATATAGTAAGAGCAGAAACACAAACATTTCTATCCCCTTACTGAGGAGACTTTCCCATATACCTCCTGGGTAGAGTCGACTCAGAACTTGTGCAGTTTCTACATAGCATTGGCCCCGCAAGTTTGTTGCCAGATGAAGCTTGGGCAATGGATGAATGAGTTTTCATCTCTTTTATTGAGCAGCTGGATAAAGCTGATGCTGGGGACTTTGCTCCTTACTATCTGGCTTCTGGTAAGTCTTGGCAGTCTATATTTCTGGTAGCTTTCTCTCCAGACTTTCACAGATCATAAGGGCATAACTCTGTCCAGTATCCTTCACTTAAAACAGGAAATTTAAATGCAAAGAGGCAAAGAACAAAGGGCTTTATTCAGGGGTCAAATTCCTTTCCCCATTACGAGACTTAAGACATGTCTCTACCCCTAAGTACCACCGGAGAATAAAAGAACAATGGTCTATAGTTATTTATCATCATCTTCATTATCATCATCATTATCATCATTATTCCCATTTTACAGATGAGGAAAGAAACTCAAAAATATTATGTGACTTGCCTATGTATGTAGCAAGATGTAGCAAGAGTTAGAGCTTATGAACCCAGTTAGATATGAACCCAGGTCTTGCTGAAATTATTACTCTGTCCTTATACTCAAACTTTATGCCTAATGTGATCAGCCCATGTAGGTACAGGATTCTCACACTCACCTCAACCTAGTTTGCCAACCTTCTAGCCTATTCTGCTTTGCCTTTTGCTACCTGTACTCTCTTCTCAACAAACTCTTCTAGATCCTTGTGCTTTTAAACAGAGATCTTTCCATCAGACCACATTCTAGTGGGCTCCTGATCTGGAGAAGAGAAGTAGTACCTATGGAGAGTGTGGTCAGTAGAGGAGAGGCTTAGCAGCATTAGAAGATGTGGCATTTGGATGGCCAAAACCTCATTTTGTGGAGGTGATGGAAAATGTTTTTCATTCATTGGTTAATTCATAAATATCAAACAGGATGCATGGGACAGTATGGTTTAATAGGTAGATGAAAATTTCCACTTTTCTATGGTTCAGTAGACTGAGATTTGCCATGACTAAAAAGTGAATCCTCCTATAGCCCATCTGAGACTACATCTCACTGATCTTCACTGTTCTGGCCCTCAAATGACAGACATAGTATCTCTGAACCCATTCTTTCCATCCACATAGAAACTATAAGGACACTCACTCTCTGGATTCAATTTTTTTTTACTCATTTTAAACTTAAATACAAAAAAGACAAAAGAAAAAAAAACATTTCCATGCACACAGCAGAACATAAGAGAGGGTTCAATAAAAAACAATAAATTTCCATTTCACAAAAACCTATGTAATAAATCCTACATATTGTTTTCAAAGCTACCCAATTTTTCTGTGCTTCCTTCTAGGTTTTCTTTTTTTCTCTGCTCTTACTTTTCTTTTTCTTTTTCTCTTCCCCCTATCCTAGAGGAGGTGACAATTAAATGTAAATACATACATACATACATATATCTATATATGTGTGTGTGTGTATATATACACACACACACATATATACATATCCACAAATATGCAAATATATCACCATACTATGCATATTTCTATTTGTCAGTTCTTTCTCTGGAGGTAAATAGCATCTTCCTTCATAGGTCCAAGTTTTTCCTTGTTTTTCTAAATCAACCAGCTCATCATTTCTTATGTCACAACAATATTTCATCAGAATCATATACCAAAGCTTATTTAGCCATTCCCCAATTGGAGAGCATTTATCATTTTAGCCAACCTGAGAGATTTTCTGGCATCATTTTTGAGAATGCTGCATTATCTCAATGCAAAAATTTCAGGAAAGAGAGCTCATAGTAGGTGCTTAGTGACAGCTGACAGATCAAATGGCATAAAGTGATGTTTTCCAAGGGGATGAGTATCTCTGCAAACAAAAGGGAAGGGGTGTGATTTTAGGGAAATAAAGAAAAGAGAGAAAAACATGATCTCTTTGCAAAATACAGCCTCCTCATTGTTGCTTTGAAATGTCAAGCATAATCTAAGAAATTGGCAGGAACTTGCGTTTAGAATTTCTCTGTTCCCAGGATAGAGAATGAGAAGTATCTCTTCAGTTACATAGGAGAAACTGTTTCATGCAACTCCTTTCAAAATTGCCTTTTTAATATAGTGATTGTTATTACTATTATTATTACTCTGAACAGATTTGTAAATCTAGAAGTGGATAAAGGATTGTGGAGAAGTGTATGTTGAGATGACAATAACATTCTTTGTGAGAGTTTGGATGACTTAGAGCTACAGAATGTTTCCTAAACATAGTACAAAAAGGATAATGAAAGCCTCACCTGAGGTTGGTGATGTCATGGAAAAAAGTAATCTGACATAATTTATCTTGCTTTAGTTGTTTGGTTTTGTGTGTGTGTGTGTATGTGTGTGTGTATGTGTGTGCTATAAGTGCAACTCTATGGTTTCATCCACTTTGAATTTAAATGGCTAAATAGGGCAGAACTCTAATTCAACTTACACAAAAACAGTACCCTATATAATGTGCATTATGTTTCTGATTTCATATTCTTTTTAATTGTAAAATGAAATAAGCCATATGAAGTTTGCTTTGCAAACTTTAAAGTACTATGTGAATGTGAGTTTTTACTATGGTTGTTATTATTGTTGTTACATGACAGTCTCATGAATAGGTACAATTGACCACACCTTTTGAGGGCCGGGCCATCCCTCTTTCTCTCCTTCAGCTATTGGCCAATGCCTTAAGTTCAGAATTTCATGAATTTATTTAAATGACTTTAGTCCTTTTAGAATGAAACCCTTGGGAAAAAACATGTTTGAATAAGAAAATGATGTCCTGGCTAAGGTAAGGTAAGCAATTTATCAATCATCGCCACTTTAGTTTAAATTAGTTTCTGATACTTTTCTGACAGTAGATTTAGATAGAGGGAAGTGAGAACACTTAACACTCGAGGTAGTGGCCAGAGAGCAATTACTGAGTGTGAAACCAAAAAGCTTGGGGGTGTCTGAGACCAGTGGGACGTGCTGGATTTGGAATCAGAAAATCTAGGTTAAAATCCTGGCATTTCCACTCACTACCTTTGTGACTTTGAACAAATCCCTTAACCTCTTCAGGCCTCAGTTTCCTCCTCTATAAAATGAAGGGTTTGGGCTAGGTGGTCTATAAGGTCCCGTAGCTCTAGAGATATGATCCTATTGATGGTTGGGTCAACTCAAAAGATCAGAAGAAAAGTCAGATGGGTATCAAGTAATTGCCCAGCAGAGATGGGACGTGTGTCCTCTGACTCTCCAGTCTTCTCATATACAAATGACCTTTAAAGTCCCTTCCAACTCTAAACCCTATGATCTGATATTGTCTGAATACAGGCTGAAGTATGCTATTTTTCACTTTCTTTTTCTTTTTCATTCTTTTTTTAAAATTCAAGTCTTCTTGTACAAAATGACTAATATGGAAATGTTTTACATGATTGCACATGTATTAGCTATATCAGATTGCTTACTGTCTGGGGGGAGTTGGGAGGGACAGATAAAATTTGGAACTCAAAACTTTAAAAATGTGAAAAAATTGTTTTAACAAGTAATTGGGGGAAAATAAAATATTATATTAAATCCTGTGATCTTCAGCTTGGAGAATGATTAGTCAGTGTGAAAGGACTAATCAGATTGCCTTACTGTGCTGGATTTTGGCCAAAAAGAATAATTTAGGGAGGGGGAAGATTAAAAAAAAAGTAAAAAGAAACTTTTAAACTTTGGACAATGTGACTTTCTTTTCCTAAATCCTCAGGAGGAGTAGAAGCTCCTTTTGTGTTACTGATTTTTGTTTTATCCTCAAGCTATGAAATAACAGAGAACGTTAAAGATAAATTATTAAATTTCATGTTGTCTCTTGAGTCAGCAACAAAGATTTTCAGGGGAAACCCAGTGATAGAGAAAGCCTACCTTAATTCCTGCATCAAATACACCCATTACAAGGCTACAACCCAATATACATAATCAGATACACCCAGGCAGCAGACATTGATTCCAGTGTATTTCTGGCAAGAAAGAATAAAAAATAAAACATAAAACAAATCTCAGATTAGGGGAGGAGGAATCAGGGAAGAACAATTGACCCCCTAATCCACAGCAGGACCCCTGGCTTGTTCCTAAGGGTAACAAAGCAGCTTCTAAGATACAACTGATGGATTCCTGCCATTGAGGAGGGCTTGTCTGGGAGCAAAAGTCATGCTCATTATAGATGAATTTATGTTTTGCTGGGAGCTGAACTGAAAGTTCCTTTGTATACTCACTCCTCCCCAAAACCTTTAGGAAAACTCTTAGATACTGATCAAAAAGGGAATCTGGAACATATTAAATAGGTGTAATTAAAATGTCACTTTCTCCTTGCTACTTCCTTTCCCCTTCATAAGCATCATTGAACATTTTACCAGGGTAGGTTGAGTGTGCAGTGGGGGATATTGAGGGGAGACACAGATATGCAGGCAAAGAAAGTCACTGTGTCAGAACAAGAGGGAATGGATGAAATTAAATTGTTCGAAGACAAAAAGAAATCCCAGGTCTTTGTCTGGTACTGATATGTGCTCTCATATGGGGGATAATTATATCTAGTGCTGGGGGGTGAGGGAGTGGCAGAATATTTGTTACAATTAAATTTAATTGGCTTCAGTAGCTGGTGGCTATTTCAACCTTCACCTCACTACAAAATCAGCAGAGAACTTACATCTTCTGGGATGGCCCAAAGGGAAGAGGGCTGTTTCTCTTCTCCTTGGGAATCACCACCAGGGTAATGGACGATACGATCTTCCTACCTATTATATGATATATCATTTGCACCAGTGCCTCTAAGACACTAATAAAGAGAAAACTCAATAGTATTGGCATGATAAAGTGAAAGCTATTAATAAGGAGAGAGAGTTCATCATACTCATTAGATTTGAGTGTATTGGAAAGAGCACAGTATGTTATAGGGTTGGCAAAATTATATTACAAGGCCAATCAATTTCTATATGGAGTTTTTGTTAGTGAGTAATTAGTACAAATAATGCTGACTGTATTTAAATAGTGTGGATACCAAGGAAAATAGAGGAGGAGATGATAGGAAACAGATGGATCATTTAATTTATTTCTCAATTACAGCTGACACATTGGGTACAAAAATCTGCAAGTCATCTATTTTTTTATGGTCCATTTTACAGCTGTGTTTATTGTTATAATAAATAAATACATTATCTCATTAGGCTAGCATTGGAGAAGATTTGCAACTCAAAACACCCACACACCGACATAGATGGACCCAAATGAAACCTCAATCCAGGAAGGAGTTGACATGTCTGAAGGCAGCCCAGTAATGGAGTCCACATTAGGAAGAAATCCACTGGCAAAGAGAGCCAGCCTCAGCAATGGGGGATGTGTTACTCACAGGTAGGGGTTATCAGTGGTTGGCAAAGTTTTTCCTTCCCTATCATCCTTCTAATAATAGATCCACACTTGGAAATCTGTGTTTCCCAGCAACCAATGTGCATTGCAAATGACCGTCCAGGATGCAGATGGGTAATAAAGTTTATTACACTCCATTTTAGACTCTCTTTGTAGCTGGCAGTGATATTAAGATTGGGGGAAAATATAAGAGTCAACCACTGATTCTGTATTTAAAGCTTTTAAAGTTATAGTTCCTTGGATTAGAAGAACATGGTCCTGATTCTCATTTGAAGAGCTGGCTCACTGCCCATCACCTTCTTCTAGTGTCATACCAATTGGGAGTTAGGATGGGGAATGGAGTCAATTCATCAAGTGGAAAAGTATGTATGGAGTACCTATCTACCATGTGCCCAGACCTGATCTGGTCCCTTACCCCCATTTTTGATATACTTTTCATTCACATGACTAGATCAGAAGCATTGTACAAAGTGGTTTCTAAACAAAGTGGTGAGGGAGAGAAATTGGCAATTGCACCAGAGAAGCCTATGATTTTAAAGCTAAGTCCTTCATATTGTCCTCCCTGTTTTCAATGTCCTTTATAAAAGGAAGTAAGAAAGAATTTTAGCACATATGAGTGATGGGCTCTTTGGCCCTAGGTTACATACTATATTGGCTGATAATCACCTTAAGAATAGACCATTGTCTGAAGGGCAATATGGCATGGAATGTATAGTAGGTTTTTTTTGGGGGGGGGTTGGTTAGAAAAAGGATCAAATCAAGTTTTACATGGATTTATCTCTTAGTATAAATTTCTTGATTTGCACTCCCCCCACTTCCCCATTAAAGATCCTATTTAACTTAAGCAAAATTTAGCAAATTGATCCTTGGATTTTAGTTGCTTGAATGTAGCTTTCCACTCATAGGTATTTACTCCTAAAAAAACACTACTTCTGAATAGCATCTCTCTTCCCACACACCATGAGTCGAGTCATTCCCATGGAGTCTTAGCCCTTGAGGTAAAAATAGCCAATTATAGCAGTGGGAGTCCACTTAAAGAAAATGGCCTTGGAGATTCTTTGAGTAGGGATATGAATTTGCCTTCAATTTCCCACAATGTTTTTTAAGGAATGATGGGCTTGAGACAAGTTTATATCTCCACTGATGTTTGAAGAGGCAGTGGTACAAAGAGAGGATTGTTCCTCCCACAAAGGTATTGAGAGGGCAACATCGACTATCCCATTCAGAATAAACACAGGCATTAACACAACACAGATTTACACACCTGCCCCACTTCCATCAATGTCAATATTTCCCAGCTTCCAAGATTCAGAACCTTGCTAAGGCCTTCAACCCCAGGTAGGTAAAAAGCATATAAAAAGTGAACGTTCTGAAACTAGAAAGCCATATATGTTTACAAGGGATAGCCAGGGTAGGTGCTCCCATTGGCAGGCCTTCCTCTTATGCTCTGTCACGTGTAGAAGCAGTTTTTCCTTATGTCAAGATTTATAGAGAGAAAGTCAGTTCCCTGAGAGGATTACAAGAGGTGGAGACTACAAAGAGTGGAAGACTCTCAGATTTTATAAACTCATTTGCTTTGAAGTTAGGGCTCAATTTTCTAGTGAGGCAAGTTAGTGATGGTAGCATCAAGAGTGAAGATATGGCTCTTTGGGATTGAGTGTGAGAATGCAGACATTTTTGGCAGTGGTCCTAAGGAGGATTAGGGTCTTCCTGGCTCTGATCTTACATAAAGTGCTTGAGAGGATAAATGCAGAAACAGTGAGCTTACCTGATTCTCTCATCTCACTATTAATGACAAGATTGCCCACTGTGTGATCCAGCTCCTGAAATCACTCATGAGTTGTACACAGGGAGACAAAAAATTATGGTTGGAATTGATTAACCCAGCTGCCACCCTTCCCCTACAGAAGTGTTTGCTTGGAGTAGGAGCTGTCCAAGCCAATGAAGAAGGGGTTGCCTTACTGGCTATCCTGGACACTGGCTTCCTTCCAGATTTTCTGGAAAATTTCTCAGAGAAGACTGATTGCCTACACTGCAAGGAGATCCTCCTTTTGCCTTGTTTGGTGACCAAGCCAGGTTATTCAGCAGAGGGTAGATCCACTGAATGTGCACTCTGCTAATAGCACCAGTCTAGATCCTGGCTACACCCAGGGAGAAATAAATGGCTTTTCTCATGAGAGTTTTGTTGGGTCTTTCTGGGCAGGATTTAAGTGGGAAGGGGTTTAAAAGGAAGGAAGGTACCTGATGCCAAAGCTAGTTTCTGTTTCAGCTCCTATAAGAAGCAGGTTTGGAGCACCACATATATCAGTAATTAAAAAAATGCAAGTCAGAGAATATGCAGAAAGCACATACGAGTCTCATGTGCCTTTCTGGTGTTATTTTTTATTTTGTTGTTATTTAGTTAATTAGTCAGGTCTAACTCTTCATGACACCACTGGGATTTTATTGGCAAAGATAATGGAGTGGCAGGCAGCTAGGTGGGGTGTTTGATAGAACACCCGGTCCTGAAGTCAGGAGGATCTGAGTTCAAATATGGCCTCAGAAATTTAGTGGTTGCATGACCCTGGGCAAGTCACTTAACCCTGACTGCCTCAAAAAAAGATAATAGAGTGGTTTACCATTTCCTTCTCCAGCTCATTTTACACATGAGGAATCTGAGGCAGACAAGGTTAAGTGACTTAACAGGCAGCTAGTAAGTGTCTGTGGCCAGATTTGAACTCATAAAGAGGAGTTTTCCTAATTTCAAGCCCAGCACTCATATCCCTTGTGCCACCTCCCCTCTATATAATGATAGGAGAAAGGGAAAATCATTTATATTTATATAGTGCCTACTATGTGCCTGGTAAAATGCTGAGGCCTTTGAAAATATTGCCTTATTTATCCTCACAACAATCCTGTGATGTAAGTACCATCATTATTATTATTATTACTATTTTACAGTGGGAAAACTTAGGCAAACAAAGGTCAAGTGACTTACACAAGGTCACACAGCTAATGAGAATCTGAATTTGGATCTGAACTTATGTTTTCCTGATTTCCAGGCCCAGTGTTTTATCCACTACTTTATGATGTTTGCAAAGTGTTTTACAAATACTCTCATTTGATTCTGACAACAAGCTTCATCTCCGTTTTACAGCTGAGGGAAAGGAGGCAGAGATTAAGTGACTTGCCCAGGTCCACACAATGAGTAAGTGTTTGAGGCAGAATCTGAATGTAAGTTTTCCTGAATCTAAGTCCAGTGCTGCAGTCACTTAGTGGCTAGAAATTCCCTTTTATAGTCAAACTAACCTGCTAGCTCTTCCCTATGCACCACAGTTTGTCTTCCACTTCTATATTTTGGCATAGATACTCACTCATATCTGGAATGCACATCTTTCTCAGCCCTGCCTTGAGTAATTGCTAGTTTCCTGTAAGACACAACTCAAGTCATTGAACAAGACACGTTGTCTCCCAATTCCATGAATTTTCACTGGCTGTCCTTCATGCCTGGAGCTTTCTCCCTCTTTGCCTCTGCCTCTTGCTTCAAGTCAGCTAAAATCCCACTTTCTGCCAGAAGCTTTCCCCAAACTCCATTAATGCTAGCACCTTCTCTCCTAAATTACCTCTAATTGATCCTGTATATATCTGATTTAGCCTTGGTTATTTGCATATTCTCTCCCCACTTCCCACCATAGATTGTCAGCTTCTTGAGGACAAGTACTGTTTTTTTTTATCTGTATCCTCTATACTTAGCACAATGCTAGGCATATAGTAGATGTATAATAAAAGCCTATTGACTTGACTCAGGTGTCCCTTCCTACAGAAAACCTTCCCCCCCCCCACGTATACACGTATTCATATATACACATATATTTATATAAATATATATACATACACATACACATATGTATTTAGTTAATACTCTCTCCCTTTTGAAATTATTGAGTATAGAGCCTTGTATAATATTGGTAATTATGTATCTGTGTACATGTTGTATTTCTGTCATGTTAGTAGAATGTTGAGTTCCTTGAAGGACTGTTTTATTTTTGCCTATTTATTTGCCGTGTCTAGTAGAGAGTAGCTCCTGTGCTTACGAGATGTTTGTTGAGTCAAATTAAAAGTGTCATTTCTAAAATGAAAGTTTGATGACAAGTTGTTCTTTTCCCCCCTGAGTTATCTCAGCATCAAAATTACTATTAACAAGCCAACCAACAGAATAAAATAATTCACCTGAATCATTATCCACAATGTATTCTTCCTAGTTCAAGTCTAGATATATATGTGTTTAGCCATTTGGTAGTATCTTGAAAGCCCAAAGCAAGCTTTTAAGGCTAAATATTCAGCTTCTTCCAGATTAAGTTAAGAAAAAAGTCCAAACATTTGGCTCTCCCCTCTTATCTCCGTGTCTGTGGGTGTTAGAAACAACATGCAAGTGATGCTTTAGTTATATACTCTGGTGCTGAATTTATGATTATGTTTTAAAGATCTGAATCTTGGCAAGAGTATTGGCCCTTGATTGTGGCAGGTCCCAAATGTTCCTGGATTTTTTTGTCTGTGCAAATCCAGGCATCTTAGAATATACACGCATTTGGTAAGGATGGCAGGCTGCCACTCAAAAGAGGGTGAGGGTTTCCAGGAAGTTCACTTCCAACAAGAGATTGCATGTATTAAAGGGAGCCAGAGTCATCTCTTAAAAGTCTTCCTGAAACTTCGAAGACTTCCATTGTTGAGAATGACTAGTAGAATACCCTATCCCAAGCAAAGTTCTACCATTTCCACCAGCAATAAAGTCTGAGAGCTAAAAACTCAAGTGTTGAAACTTATTTTGAACAATTCCTCTAACCTGTACTTACTGTACCCTTATGCTCCTTCACAAACTTCCCAGGGCCTATTAGTCCTTTAGGTACTTACTGAAAGCCTACTGTGGCCCTCAACCTGAGTTAAATGTCAGAGTCACACAGGCAAAAGACTCAGAGGGAACTGGTAGGGATATCTGTCACTGATTTTGTGATAGTTTCATATTCATCAAACCCTTTGGCATTTCTCTGTGCTTAAGACCTCAGGCATCTTGCAACGTATCCCAGTCCATGAGGCTTTCTGTCACCCATTTTAAATTCTAGCCAAGCCGGACTACCTTCTTTGTTGTAAACTCAGCTTTTCATCTCCTGACTCTGAGAATGTAAGCACTGGCACACAACAAAAGCTACCCTAGTAGTCAGGTTCCTTTAAACTGTTCTTTTTTTTTTTTTTTTTTTGGCTAGGCAATGGGGTTATGTGACTTGCCCAGGGTCACACAGTTAGTAAGTGTTATGTGGCTGAGGCCATATTTGAACTCAGGTCCTCTTGAATCCAGGGCCGGTGCTCTATCCACTGTGCCACCTAACTGCCCCTAAACTGCTCTTTCCATTAACATCTCCCTTGCCATTCTTGCTCTTTTGTCAAGACTATCAGCTCTTTAGCCATAGCTAAAGAATGAAAGCTGATTTAGGAACAGATTATTGGGATACCTTGCTTATTTTATACTTTTAAACATCTTGTTACAAGAGACCTCTCATGAAGCAGGTAAAATCTGTTGTAGTAGAATTTGAGGGGGGCCAAGAAGTTTAGTATTCACCAATCTGGATTCTTGAGGTTGGAGTTGGTTAATAGCAATCAGAGGTCAATTAAGAGTGAAGTAAGAAGTTATTTATTCCAGTCAGTGAGGGTAGATACCAAGATAGAAAGCAACTATCATGAGCCTGGCGGAGGAGGTTCCTTGTGTATAAATGTTTAGGGTAGCATTCATAAACTGAACATTATTGGATTTATCATTGTGTAAAACAAAGAAAATAAAGATGGCTTTTGATTAAATTTAAGTGGCTATACAGAAATAGTATGCTTGTTGGAGAAAAATGTATATTATTAATTACAACAGATAGACAAGGGAGTGATCTGAGTATAACTAGTCTTGCTAAATCAAAGAAAATTGCCCAATCCTTTACCTTCAGAAGATTGGTCTGAGCAAGGAGGCTCACTGGAAACTGTCAACCTCAGGAAACTTGCTGAAGTCAGTCTCTGGGGCCATCTGTGGATGGTAATTTTTTTTCACTTCTCCTATACTGTAATTGTTTGTAATGTAAAAACAAAATATGCTGATTAAAAAAAAAAACATCTTTAATGTGAAAAGCAAATACCTTCAATGTGGGAGGAGAGCTGCTTCTCTCATTGAAGTTATTAGCAGCAGCTACTGTCTCTCTGCCCCTAGAGTTCACCTGATTGTAATAACACTAGGCATTATGGGAAATGTAGAAGATAAGATAATCTCTTCTCAAAGAAAACATAATCTAGTTTGGAAAACACAGATACGTTTCTAAAAAGTGATCAATTAAGAACCAAAATGCACAGATTCACTTTGCTATTTCTTGTCAGTATCATCTTGGGTAAGTAACTTCATGTCACTGGGTCTCTAGCCTCACTTGTTAAGAATAAAAAAAAAGGGAAAACTCGAGTTAGATTTTCTCTGACTTCTGCTCTAAATCTGTGATTCGATGAATTTAACACGTCTTTGATATACGAGCAAGTCCATGGTTTGGCTTCTGGATTGTGCCCCTTCCACTCTACAGAATTCAGAGAAAGTCATTCCTCACTTGTCAATGACATCAACATCTAGTGTGTCTATTCTACTATTTCTGTGTCCTCACATTGTTTGCCTTTATACATGTTGCATGTCTTTAAGCAGAAGCTTCTGGACTCAAGTCCCATGTCTTTGTCCTTGTGAGGTGCGGTTAGGGGCTTGATAAATGTGTTTGGCTGATGATGCCTTTGTCAGGGCAGAGATACCCCTACTTTTTCCATGTACTATTGAAATGGACTCAGGTTCCTTTGTGTAGGGTCTTGCATGTGGGAATGGATCAGGGTCAATCCACTTAGATTTTTCTACTTTGGACTTAGAGTTCAAATTAAGAAAGTTCTAGTAGAGAAAGGCTTTTAAAAAATAAAGTGTACAACATCAATATATGTATAAAAGGTCTCTTTCCCCCTACATAGAACAAACTAACCAAAGAATGAAAAACTTGGACCTAAGCAGTTTGGCTGCTAAGGTAGGGTAGCCAGAAAGTAACCTCATTCTTGACATCATAAATTTAATAATCAAGTACCGATCAAGTCTTAGTGCTTTGGTGACCCTTTTCAAGCCATTGCAATGGAAATTCTAACTAGACCTTCCAGCCTAACCTGTGGAGATATCCTCAGAGATGAACAAATAGGAAACCAAATGCCTTTTGGAAAGGGGGGTTAGGCTAGTTGCTTTGTCCTTAAAAGACAGATCACTGTTTCCAAACATCTTTATCCAGTTTCCTGGGCTCTCTAAGAAACAGAAAGCTTGTTTAATGCCAATTTCATTGGATTGAGCAAAGACAAGAAATACAGAAACCTGTGATCTATGATCAGAATTGTTTCAAAATAGGATTTTATTTTATAGTTTTTCTTCTGGGCATCACTATCTCTTTAAAGTACATATTTATTCATTTTATTCAGGTCTCTGGGCTGGTGATTGCCAAGCAAAATGACTCTCCAGGGAAGAACAGCACTGTGAGGGAAAGAGAAGCCCGAGGATCTTTGGGCCTGTTTGTTAGGTATACAGGTCCTGTGTTTTCTAAACGAAGGATTGGGATGTCATGCCAGCAAAATAGAAATGGCAAAGTAACTTTCATGTCTGTAACTGGAGAACAGTAAGCTGGAGAGACTTAGAAGAGGTTTTATTTATGAAGCAGAATAGAGCAGGGGAGAGCTTCAGAACGTCCATAGTTTCGTTAAAACCATCCAGACCAGATCTTGGGAGAGTGGCTGATAGGGCCTGACTCTAACCCTTATTTTGTTTTTAGCACATTGAGAGGGGGAAATCTCACATCGCTATTGACAGCTCTGTCATGGCAGCTTCATTGAGCGATTTGCATGCAAATGTCTGGCTAACTCATTTAGCAAGTCCATTTCTATTCAAAACTAGTAACTACACTCTTGAGAGAGACAGAACAAAATCATTCTGCGCTGCACCCTTTCAGGTTGACATACTTGAAAGGAGAGGGATGGTTTTGAAAGAAAAGGCAAGCTGGGGAGCAGATGCATACAGTGTTGGATATGAATGGGTAATCCTGGCTTAGTTTTGCCGTCCTATTTCTCCAACTGCTTACTTCCCTCATGATCACCTTGATGTTATCAAAATCATTCTTGAGGTATTGCATTTTTATATATATTTAGGGAGCCATAATTCTATGTTAGCTATCACTTTCCTTAAATGGGGACTTCACATCTGTAGCATTCCTTCCATCCCCATTACGGCACACAGATTGTACTTAGGTATGCCTTCTGAAATGTATTCCAGATTCTCTGTCAATTCAAATACTACTACAATCTTTGATTAAAAAATGTAAGGAAACATATACAAACTGGAATCCCCTCTCTCTCAAATAAACATGGACCAATTCTTCTCTGTTTATAGGAGGATTAAGCATAGCTTCCTAATTAAAGCCCTCCCTTAGGATTACAAACCATCAGTGAGATCCTCTTCTTCTGAACCTCTGGACCTCTGTTTATACTCCTTGTTTGGTAAATATCATGTACTGCCTCTTATTGTTAGTTTACTTTTCAAATGTAAGTGTCTTATTTCCTCACACAAAACCTAGATTGTAAACTTCTTGAGAGCAGGGAACTATGGCTTATGCTTTTTGCATCCCCACAACATTGGGCACAATGAATATTGATTAACCAATGACTGCAGGATGTGTACCCTTAGTGAAATATGGGACTTTGATTCATCATCCTCTGCTAACATAAGTAATAAAGACATTTCAGTATGGTAGAAGGGATACAAAGAGGATTTATCTTGTTCAATTTTACCTAGCATTGACCCCAACATCTGGAGCAATATCTAGAGTCTTCCTTCCAGTAATAGCTGGAGAATGTTAGTCTCAATGGCAATGAATGCTCGTTTCTTCTAAATTCTTGGCCTTTTGTGTTCACTATAAATGTCAGCATCAATTTGGCAAAATAGAAACCTTCAGTCGTTAAGTTTGTGCAGGGACCAGTGTCAGATATAAGAGTCAAGCACCTGCAACAAGAATTGGAAACAATGAGACCAAAATCAGTATGAGGAGACAATTTTGGGAGCTGGATTATGGATAGCCGTTAAAGGTCAGGCAAGTGATGAGCCTAGGCTGGTAACCGGTAGATGAAGAATTAGGATCTCAGAATGAGAGAGCAAGATGGAATTTTAGAGGGAGAGATTTGTTCTTTGTTGTTTGAGAGTAGGACTAATGGGTAGAAGTAGGACAGAAGAGTAGATCTGGGCACTATCTAAAGGATGCAATTCCAACCATCAGAGATATCAAACTTTTGGATCACTTGACAGAACAGTGGAAAGAGCAATGCGTTTGTAGTTAGGGGACTTGAGTCTGAATACCACTCACTACTCCCTGTGTCACCTTGGGCAAATCATTTAACCTCCTTGGACCTCAGTTTCCTTACCTACAAAATGAAGAAAACTAGATAGCCTCTGAGGTCCCTTGCAGCTCTAAATGTTTCATTGAAAGTGTTCAAATAGAGATGGGTTGGTCATCTATCAAGGATGTTATTGAAAGGAATGAGCCATTCTTCTGATAGGGAGTTGAATTAGATGTTGTCCTATCATTTTTGACTTGCCTCTGGGGCAAGAATGGGATTTGAAGAGGGAACGGGCTGTCCTTCAGATCAGAG
This sequence comes from Vombatus ursinus, assembly GCF_900497805.2. Taxonomy (NCBI): domain Eukaryota; kingdom Metazoa; phylum Chordata; class Mammalia; order Diprotodontia; family Vombatidae; genus Vombatus; species Vombatus ursinus. Next base: position 12,507,053 of record NW_020948983.1, read on the forward strand.
TATTTAAGTTGGGGGAATGGGGAATGGAGTGGATTAGTAGACTCTATTGATGACCAAAGATGCAAAGGCAAGAGATTTCAATACACTAAACCACAGCACTAGAAAAGCAGACATCAACCTAAGTTCTTCAGATAGAAAGAGGATAAGAAAAAGCTTACCTGGGAAGTCAGAAGAGTCTTTGAGAAGGGCTTAACCTAAAGCCTTGCCCTTTCTGAAGCTCCCCCCTGCTCCATTCCGCTTCATAAAACCTCTTCTAAGGCTCTCCAGCTTACTGTTCTCCAGTTACAGACATGAAAGTTACTTTGCCATTTCTATTTTTCTGGCATGACATCCCAATCCTTCGTTTAGAAAACACAGGACCTGTATACCTAACAAACAGGCCCAAAGATCCTTGGGCTTCTCTTTCCCTCACATGCATGTGACAAGAAGTCACAGTTTTTTTTTTTTTTTACCAGAAAGATCAAGTGCTTTAGATCAAGTGCTAACAGAGATATGAAGAACATGAATAAAGGGTGAATAACGTGCTTCCATCCAGTTCTGTTTTTGGGAGTATTACTCTAGAGTTGTCTGTAGATTTTAACTAAACAATCCCCCTAAGACCTATCCCATAATTTCACTAGTTGAGTAGAAGGACAGATGGTCTTTAACGTGCCTTCATTCTGTTAGCATCAACAGTCTAGGCTTTCTCCCTTACCACACAGAAATTGAAGCCAAAATTTGACTTACTCAAGCCAACCAAGCTCCTAAATGACAAATTTATGTTTAAAATGAAATTTCCTGATGTCTAGTCCAATATGTTTTCTACTCTATCATGCTATTATTCTAGTTGTTCTAACTAGAATGGAAATCTAAACCCAAGGCCATGACTCACAAGGAAGGCCAGGCCTAGGAAGTTCAATCACTGAGCCCATGAGAAGGGAGAACATAAATTGGCTCTAGTATCTCTGCCTATTTTAGTGGAGAGCTGCCTAATTGTCTAGAAATGTGGCAGAGGTCAGTTTCATCTGACTTAACAGTTTCCTCTATCTCATCACTTGAGGATGTGCCTGGAAGTCAGGCTTTAACAACCACTGGAACTTAGGTCCCTGAGACAGCCCTGTTTCACACCTCAGTTTTTGAGTAAGTGTTGTCCAGTAATCAGTCAATCAGTAAGCATTTATTAAGCACCTACTGTGTGCCAGGCACTATACTAAGTGCCGAGGATACAAAAAGAGGCAAAAGACAGTCCCTGCCCTCAAGAAGCTTACAATTGAAAGGAGGGATGGAGGAACCTTATGCAAACAAATATATACAAAGCTATATGCAGGATAAACAAAAAAATACACAGAGGGGAAGCCCTAGAATTAAGAATGGTTAGGGAAGGCTTCCAGTAAAAGATGGGATTTTAGTTGGGACTTGAAAGACACCAGGGAAGAACAGAAAAGGGAAATCATTCTAAGCTTTGGGGACAGCCAGAGAAAATGTCCAGAGGTAAGAGATAGAATGTCTTGTTTGTGGAATAGCCAGGAGGCCAATATCACTGGATCAAAGAGTACATGCAGAGGAGTAAGGTATAAGTAGAGTGGAAAGGTAGGAGGGGGCTAGAATATGAAGGGCTTTGAATGCCAGAAGACTTTGTATTTGATCTTGGAGACAATTTCATGCTGGAGGAGCCACTGGAGTTTCATGAATAATGGGGTGATGTGATTGGACATATGCTTTAGGGAAATTATTTTAGTGACTGAATGGAGGATGGATTGGAGTGAGGAGAGACAAGGCAAGTCAGACCCATCACGAGACTATCACAATAGTCTAGGCATGAAGTCATGAGGGATTGCACTAGAATAATGGTAGTGCCAGAGGAGGGAGAGTGAGTATTGGAGAGATGTTACAAAGTTGAAATCCACACTCCTTGGAAACAGATTGGATATGGGGGTTGAGAGATGGTGAGGAGTCCAGGATGATTCTGTAGTTGTGAGTCTGTGAGACTAGGAGGATAGTATTGTGCCCTACAATAATAGGGAATGTGGGGGAGGAGAAGGGAAAAATAACAGGGGGAAAGATGAGTCCTTTTTTGGACATATTGAGTTTAAGATGTTTACTGGACATCCAGTTCAAGATATCTGAAAAGCAGTTGGAGATGGGAGGCTGGAGGTCAGCAAAGAGTTTGGCCAGGTTAGGTAAGTTTGAGAATCATCAGCACAGAGATGATAATTAAAGTGATGGGAGCTGATGAGATTACCAAGTGAAGTGGTTTGAAGGAGAAGAGAAGAGAACCCAGGATAGAACCCTGAGGTACACCTACCATTAGAGGGTGTGATCTGGAAGAGGATCCAGCAAAGGAAACAGAAAAGGAGCAGTCAGATAGGTCTGGGGAGAATCAAGAAAGGGTGGTGTTACAGAAACACGGAGAGAAGAAATTATCAGGGAACAGAGGGTGATCAACAATGTCGAAGGGTACAGAGAGGTCAAGGAGAGTAAAGATAGAGAAAAGGTCATTGCATATGGCAACTAAGAGACTATTAGGCAACTAAAAATTGTGGAAAGAGCAATGGAATGATAAGGCCAGAAGCCACATTGTAATGGGTTATGAAGAGAGTGAGAGGAGAGAAAGTGGAGGCATTTATTGTAGATAGCCTTTTTGAGGAGTTTAGCTACAAAGGGCAGAAGAGATATGGGTAGATAGCAAGGATGGAAGAATCTAGTGAAGGTTTTTTTTCCAGATAGGCATGTTTGTAAGTAGCAGTGAATGAGCCAGTATACAGGGAGAGACTGAAAACAAGTGAAAGGATGTCTTTAAACTCAGAAGACAAAGAACCAGCATTTAAGAATGCCTTGAAGGATCAAGCTTTGTTAATGGACATAGTTCATTTTTTTCTCATCTATGAGGCAAAGAAAACAGATAGTAGAATTGAAATTTTTATTTCAAAGTAAAATTACAATTTTTTTTGCAACAATTGACACATTTGAATTTTCTCATGTCAAATCTTGAATATACCTGAGGAATCTTCTACTCTAGCCCCTTCTTTTTACAGAAATGGAAAATTATGTCTACAAAGGGGAAGTGACTGGTCACTTTTTATTTTAGAAATTCATTCACCATTCTTTCTGCCATACCATACTGTTTCTTTTTCTAATAACTATGTTAGTCCAAATGTATCAGCCACATTCCACCCACTTCACCCTCCAAATCTGGGTCCTGAGTGTGGCCTATAATCATACTATTAATAACACAGATAAAGAAGAAAACAACAATGCAAATAAAAATATGAAGAAAGTAGGAATGATCAGAATGAGTAAAATTTTTATTTAAATTTAAAGAAATGTAAAAATATCCTTAAACTTTAAGGATTTTTCTTAATATAGAAAATGTATATAACTATTTTAACTTTTAAGGAGATCTTATTTTAAGGGCATGGCCTATATTCAGACCAATTTATTTGGGCCCCATAAGTGCCCCCGCTAATGTTAGGGAATAGATTGAAAACCTTCAGGTTCTGTTTTTGGGAAGTTTATGGGCAGTGAGTCATGCACATAGAATTTCTTCATTAATGCTATGTAAATACTGAACCTTTTAGATTATTTTATCTTAAAGCTTTTTGCTTTCGGTTTTAGAATTTTGTTTGATGTTTGCAGGTTTTTCTTGCCCCTGGTGGGTGGAGGAAGACTATATCAGCTTCTACTCCCACCCAGCTTATCTACAGTGAGTCAATCAATTGACAAATGTTTTATTAATAGCTACTATGTCTAAGGCCTTGTGTTCTGAGCCAAGAGGAATAGCTACAAAAATAAAGAAACCCTGGCTTCTACTCAAAAGGAGCTCATAGTCTAATTGGAGAGACAGCACATACATATGTAAAAAGTAAATGCATTGAGTCGCACCTAGTAGATGCTTAGTAACAATATATTGCATCAGATAGAATGCCAAGACAGTGTCAATGTTGGGAATGGGAAAAACAACAGATAAGCCAAGAAGTATAATTTGGACCAACTAGGGTTTATTGAGTTCACCAGCAGGGGAATCTCACCAAAGAAGCAAAGACTCTCTGAATGAACAGTATGCAAGGTTTATATAGGTTTCAAAGAGAAGGGAACAGGATGAGGGGTTGGACAAAAGTGGATCGGTCAAAGCTCCTGTTGGTGGGGCTTGAAGCTGATATGGTACAATAACCCTTTTACTCAGTTTCAGGGTTAGGGGTTTCTGTATAACAGGATTTGTGGTAGCTAGGTGATTTCTGAGAACAGGTTGCCCAACAGAATACCACGGCATATCCTATTTTGAGTTACTTGCATGGCAAGCACTAATGGGAGAGGACAGACATATGCAGGTGAACAAAATGAAGTGATTCCCAAAATGGAGTAGCTCTTGATCCACAACAGTATGGGGTAGGTGCTACATGAGCAATGCAAGCAAAGGCTTTTAGGATTCATTCCTTCATTGTGGACTGAGGCAAAGGAAGGCCACAGAGATGAAGTGGGAGCTGAGTTGGACCTTTACACTCCTCAGGTATGATGTCCTCATTGCCGTAGCAGGGGGAAGAGCTAGGTCTTCTCTTTTGCTTGTAGTGCTGGAAGCAAATTGCTTTCCCTTGGACAAACTCATATATCTCAGTTGTGGCATGTGGTCCCAGCAAATTTCATTCGCAAACGGGAATTCCTCCACCCATTCTGATGCATATTCCAGAGAAACTTCTTGTAGAAGCAGAATATGAAACAGATTAAATCATAATGTGTCGGTGGAGAAGGTCAGGCGTGTACTTATAAATCTTCTTGTGCTTCCAACATGAAGGTACATTTCAAATTATTTCCCTTCAAATGCTCTTGTTCTCTCCAATATTGTTCTTGGCTGGAATAAAGACCTGTGGGGTTTGTGGAAGCTGCTTTGGTGGTTTGCAATTTTTCAGGCACAATGTAAAAATGTCAACGAGTTGCTTAAAACTTGCTTTTGTTCTCTATGCAGACCTGCAAGGTGGCAAAGGGTTCTAACCATGCAAATTAATTAAGCATCCTGGCCACCCCCCAGCCAAATAATCAACCTAGTTTGTGTTTTTGCAGCCTAAAGTTCTCTATAAATAAGGTCTCATTCTTTGGGGTCCCTGTGAGCACTGAGATCATTCTTCAGCACACTTGCTTTGCAATGAAAGCTTTTGCCTCTAAACTGCCAATTAAAATCTCTTTAAATTCTTGTTTTCAAACACAGTTCACAGGTTCTGCATGGGGGAGTAGAAATGCTTTTGGTGGCCAGAGCCTTCAGCTGCTTGTTCTGTAGAGCTGGAATGGGTTTCCTTTGAGCTCAGGGCATTAGCTGCTTCCCTTCCAGAGAATCAGTCAGAGCCCAGATTTATTCTAATTAAAGATTCAATGTGACTATTTCTAGTTTGGTGCAATGTTTCCTTCCTGATTGTGCAGAGAGAAAGCCTTGAGTTGTTAACTATTGTTCTTAACCAGAGGAAGATGACCTTAATGAGTTGGCCCCAATCATTTTACTGAAATTTCCCCTTGAAAGGTCAATGCTTTCTCTAGCGTTACCAGAGAAGTCATTTCAAGCCCGAATGGAATTTGACCCTTGGAGGGAATGAGGGAGAAGAAAGGAGGGAGAAAAATGCACTGTGATGTTATAGTCAGGAAGGAAAGTGAGAGCCTCGGTGGGACAGGTTGCTGTTCTAATGAAAGACAAGACCACAGGTTAAGTACAATGACAATAATGGCCCCATTCCTACAGGCACCCCATGTTCATTGGCAATTATACACTCTCAGGAACCAAGGCATTTCCTTTCTTGGTAAAGATATTCATTTACCAGGCTTAGGCTCTCCAAAAAATCTTCTGAAAGAGGGAACTTCCACTCTGTAGCAGGGAAGGTAGAAGCCACCATCAGTGACTGACTGAAATTCAAACAAGGAACCTCATTTTTAATTTAACAGGTACCCTTCTTGAAATTATCCCAATCATTCCAACTGTTAGTACCCTTTTTCCTAAACTACTTTATATTTAAGTACTTTATATATGTTTATATTAACTTTAAATTTATAATGTGTGTATATATTTATAACACATACATTATATGTGTATATATATGTATATATGTACAGTTATCCCTTCCACATCATGGGGATTAGGGGTGTGGCACCCCATGATTTGGAAAATCCATGTAAAAAGTTTTAGCCCTGCCTTCGTACCTGAGAAGAAGTCTGAATTATTATGGTATTAAAAGATAAAATATGTTGATATTATACCATACTATACAAATATTTTATGCATTTCTGAGTTTTTAAACTTTTTCTGTGTTGTTTGCTGGCCTATGAATGTTATTTGCAGCTTCCACAAAACTTCCTCAAAATTTCCATTTAATTTCTTATGCTGACCCATGATATATCAAAACTGCGATGGGAAAAGTCACTATGTGGAAGGGATAACTGTACATCCATTTATCTATCTATCTATTTATCAGTCTATAACTATGTATCAATCTATGTATCTATCTCTTTATCTATCTAATATGTACTTTTTCTCTCCCCTTAAAGAATGTAAGAGTAGAGATTATTGTTGTTGTAATTTTTACACAGCCTGGGACAAAGTAGGTGCTTGTTTATTGATTAATGGATTGATTATCATGTTGTATCAGCAGAAGTTGAAACAGCTGGGTGGCATGCTAGATAGAGTCTGAACATAGAGGCAAAAAGTTTTAAGTTTGAATGTTGCCTTAGACACTTAGTAGGTGTGCAACCCTGGGCAAATGATTTAGCCCCGGGTTTAATATCTTTATCTGTATAATAGCATGTAGCTGATAGAGTTGTTGTGAGTATCAAATTGGATTGTATATGTAAAGTGTTTGTAAATTTTAAAGTGTTAAGTAAATATTAGGTACTATTACAGTTGTTATTAATGGAGAGTGACATTGATCACTTATTTTCTCAAAATAACTAGTTAATAGTGCAAGGACGAGCCTATGCATGGTTCATTTCTGATTTAGTGGTTAGGCATTCAAAACCATACGCTACGGAACAGTGTGTGGACTAATAAACTAACAGTTGAGATATGAATGGATTCTGGTTTCCATTCTCTTAATCCTTAGACTCCATTTTCATCTTTCTGTAATGGGTAGGGTCTGTGATTTCGTTGTATAAGGAATTCTAGTGAGAAAATCCTGTCTCCTGATATAGACGGGTTTCTTTTTAACAATTTATTGGCTGAGACAGTTGTCTGTGACACTAAGAGTTTAAGTGACTGGTCTAGGATCCCACAGTCAGTTTGTGGCACAGATGGGACTTGAACCCAGGTCTTTCTGATTATAAGACCAAGTTTCTATCCTCTCTGCCATGGGTACCTCTCTTCCCTTTATGATACTGCTGACTTATGGTAGGAACCTTTTGTGCCTCTAGTTTTCAGACTGAATATCATTACAGTCATTTCAAGTTCCACTTCCTCCATGATACCTTCTAGGATGGCTTCACCTTAAAATAACTTTACTCAGTAGGTAGTATTGTTGTAGTAGAAAGTGAATAGAACTAAGTCAATGTTCCTGAGTTCTAGTTCTTCTCTCTAATTGTCATATGTGTGTTAGTCTTGCCTACAGAGAAAAATGGCAAAATTCTCAGGGGCAGGCACTCTACTATACACCTCCTTTTTATTCTCACCCAGTTATATTCATCATAGGACTAAGCACATAGGCAGTTCTCAGTCAATACTGGTTAATTGATTAAAATACTACTATTTTGAGCTTTGATTCAGTAGACACCACCAATTCTAAACAATGGACTCTATAAAGTTTTGAGGTTATGAATGAGAGGAGATCATGGCTAGAAAAGAGATCATTTGGGGTAATACTTGGCATAGCAAAAGCCCCCTAACCAGAGTACTTGCAATTCATCATTAAGAGATTGTTTTTCATTTCTCCAAAGGTTTGTTTTCCAGAGTTATCATTCATGACCATTTAGACTTGTACTTTTGGGAGGAACTCTTTGGGATTCTGGAAGAAAAACCTAATGAGGCCTTGAGTTGTTTTTAGATGCAGACACTGTTTAGTCATTTATATGCTTTAGGGTCTAATATCCCCCCTTTCATTTTTTTCTAAGCAGTTTGTTGCCAAAAACAATCTTTATGTGGCATAGTGTCTATAAGAAAGACATCAGGAAAGACATCAGTCTCTGTACCCAAATTAGATTTTTATCAGCTTAATGCACATTCCTTTGGTTTACAAATTCAGAAATATTTTCTCCTTCTTTTCATTCTTACTGAAAACTCCATGTGTGGTACACATTGCTTCCTTAGTATATTTTTCTAGCTCATTGCTTGCAAGACTTTTCATTTTATATCCCCTTAGGAAATCTCTGCACTAGTGTGAAATTGCCCTGGTATCTATCTCTTCCCTGCCCTATGTTCTATTATTGTGGTCATGGAATCTGATTCTTCAAAAATCACCTTCATCAGCAAGTGTTTGCTGGCATTGTTTTTGTAAAAATGGGAAATATTTTGTGGTGGTTAGCAAATGTTAGTGGTTCTTGTATATCTGTGATTATATTCACAAAGGTAGAAATGTGGCTTATCTTCAGTAGTGTCAGGGGATATGGAATTTCCAATGCCAGGCATCTGGGGAGGGGCAGAGAATAGAAGCAGTGCACATGTGAGGAATAATGAAACATGGAAGAACCATGGATTCTATATTCCTCATTTGTAGGAAGAAAAATCCTATCCTGAGTTAGTTTACTGTAATATCATGGGGGAAACAGATAAAGCTCTCAATGTTGCTTTCTCAGCCTATTTTTAAACCATTACTAAAGTCTGAAAAGCAAAGGTACATGAGCAATAGGTCTTAGAAGTGTTACAAAATGTATTTTAGGTTCAGAACATTAAAGATCTAGGGGAAATTGACTCTCACAGTAAATTTAACTGGCTCTGGAAATTCCACGGCCTGATGAGAAATTTTGATGGTAGTAGAGTAACAGTTTTGCCAGAGTTTGGCAGCAGGGATAGGTGTTCTGTATATCAGGCAGCTTCCTGTCCCTATGAAGCCACACAACCATTATTGCTGCTAAATGAGTTGTCCCTAGGCAGATATCCATTTATCATATAACTCAGAAAGAAAGGTGTTCTCTCATTTCTTCTTTCACTTGTATACATGCCCTTCCTTCATTTTCCATGAGCCAAAAATGTTTTGGGAATTGCTTTGGGTGCAGGCAACTTGATATATGAAAACAGTGTTTTCTCAGAAGTCTTAGTGCAGTTTTAAGTTACTAAAACTTAAAATTACACTAAGACTTTTATTATATCCTGTATACGGTTCTGTCCATGACTGCTTCTACTTTTCTTACCTTTCCTCTCTCTTCATTATCATAGCCAAATGTATTCTTTTCAAAGACCTTTCATCCCTCTGCCCAACCTACCAGATTTACTCCAAAGCAATTTTTCATCATGTTCTACAAGTGTACTAACCAAAATGCTGAACATAATTTACATTTCTATAGCTCTTTAAATATAATGTATTCATTTGATTTTCAGAGGAAGATTGTTAGGTGAGTAGTGCCTGAAAACCTTAACATCCCCACCTGGTAGCCAAGAACACTAAAGCTAAGAGCGATTATGATTTACCCAAATTTACCTATAGCGTCCTGCCTGAACTCCAAATATCGGGGTTTAGGAAGCTGCTGTCCAGTGCTGAAAGCAATGTTTTTGAGATAGTATTTACCTTTCCCTATCTGTCCCTGATCCCCCAAAGCAAACTCCACACAAACAAGAGTTAATTTTATTTATTTTGGTAAATATCTAGTAAATTTGGTAAATATTTATAAATTTGGTAAAAAAAGTCTTAGAATGTATTAATAATAACAATAATAAACATGTATATGGAGCTTTAAGGTTTACAAACATGAGGTTTTCTCATGTTATCTTATTTGATTCTGGCAGCAACCCTATGATATAGGTGGTACAGTGGCTAGAATGCTAGGCCTGATATCAGGAACCTGAGTTAAAATTCAGCCTCACTTACTAGCTATGTGACATTGGGCAAATCACTTAACCTCTCAGCCTCAGTTTCCTCATCTGTAAAATGGGGATGATAATAGCACTTCATAGAGTTATGAGAACTAAGTGAGATAACATTTTAAAAGTTTTTTGAAAACCTTAAAACACTAAATAAATAGTAATTATTATTCTTACTATTATTATCTTCATTTTACAAATGAAGAAACTAAGACTAGAAGAGATTAAGTGAATTGCTTTAGGGTGCATAGCAATAATTATTTGAGGAAAGACTTGATCTCTTGTGTTCCTAGCCTTAAGTCCAGGGCTCTACCCATTATACCACCAAATGTAGAGGACAGAGGATTATTCCTCAGTCCTGATAGGCTATCAATAAAACTTCACCCTGGGAAAGCCTAGCCTAGTTCCATTTAGCTGCTGGTCCTTTTCTCATCATGCTATATGTTAGTTTGTCCTGCTTTTTTTTGCTACATGACTATACCTTTAGTTTTTAATTTTTAAAAAGATTTTTATTTAAAGTTTTGAGTTCCAAATTCTATCAGTCCCTCCATTCTCTCCGCTCTCTCCTCCCTGAGATGGTAAGAAATTAGATATTGGTTATACATGTGCAATTATGTAAAACATTTCCATATTAGTCATTTTGTACAAGAAGACTTGAATAAAAGAAAAAAAATGAAAGAAAATGAAAAATAGTATGCTTCAGTCTTAATTCAATCAATATCTGTTCGTTCTCTGGAGGCAGATATTATGCTTCACCATTAGTCCTTTGGAATTGTATTGGATTATTGTATTTCTGAGAATAGCTAAGTTATTCAGAGTTCTTTGTTGAACAATATTGCTGTTGCTATGTACAATGTTCTCTTGGTTCTTTTCACTTCACTATGCATCAGTTTATGCAAGTCTTTTCAGGTTTTTCTGAAATCATCCTACTTGTCATTTCTTATAACACAAAAAATATTCCATTGTAATCATATACCATAAGTTGTTTAGCCATTTCCCAATTGATTGGGTATCCCTTTGATTTCCAGTTCTTAGCCACCACAAAAAGAGTTGCTATAAATATTTTTGTATAAATAGGTCCTTTCCCCCTTTTTGAAAGTCTTTGAGATATAGACCTAGCAGTGGTATTGCTAGATCAAAGGGTATGCACAGTTTTATAGCTCTTTCAGCATAGTTCCAAATTGCCCTCCGGAATGATTAGATCAGTTCACAACTCCATGAATAATGTATTAGTATCCCTGTTTTCCCACATCTCCTCTAACGTCCAACGTTTTCCTTTTTTGACAAATTAGCCATTCTGATAGGTGTGAGGTGGTACCTCAGAGTTGTTTTAATTTGCATTTCTCTAATAGTGATTTAGAACACTTTTTCATATAGATAGCTTTGATTTCTTTGTCTAAAAACTGCCTGTTCATATCCTTTGACAGTTTATCAGTTGGGGAATGACTTGTGTTTTTACAAATTTTACTCAGTTCTCTATTTATTTGAGAATTGAGGCCTTTATCAGAGATAGTTGCTGCAATTTTTTCTGCAGTTTCCTGCTTTCCTTTTAATTTTGGTTGCATTGGCTTCATTTGTGCAAAAATTTCTTGATTTTATGCAATCAAAATTATCTATTTTACATTTTGTAATGCTCTCTATATCTTATTTGGTCCTAAATTCTGCCCTTATCCATAAATCTGATGAATAAACTATTCCATGCTCTCTTAATTTGCTTATGGCATCACCCTTTATGTGTAAATTATGTACCCATTTTGACCTTATCTTGGTATATGGTATGAGATGTTGTTCTGTACCTAGTTTGTGCCATACTATTTTCCAGTTTTCTCTGCAGTTTTTGTCAAATAATGGATTTTTGCTCCAAAAGCCTGGCCCTTTTGGTTTATCACATACTAGATTATATATATATAATATATATACACACACACACATATATATAATATATATATCATATACTAGATGACTATGGTCATTTACTATAATGTAACTTATACCTAATCTATTCCATTGATCCACCACTCTATTTCTTAGCCAGTACCAGATTATTTCAATAGTTACTGCTTTATAATACAGTTTGAGATCTGGTATAGCTAGATCACCTTCTTTTGCTTTTTTTTTTCATTGATTCCCTTGATATCCTTGACCTTTTTTTATTCTTCCAGATTAATTTTAATTTTTCCTAATCCTATAAATAATTATTGATAGCTTGATTGGTATGGCACTGAATAAATAGATTAATTTGGTAGAATTATCATTTTTATTATATTGGTTTAGACTATGCATGAGGAATTAATATTTTCCAATGGTTTTGATCTGACTTTATTTGTGTGAAAAGTGTTTTATAATTGTGTTCATATAGTTCCTGGGTTTGTCTTGGCAGATGGACTCCCAAGCATTTTACATGATCTGCCAGTATTTTAAATGGAATTTCTCTTTCTATCTCTTGCTGATGGACTTTGTTGGTAACATATAGAAATGCTGATAATTTATATGGGTTTGTTTTGTATTCTGCGACTTTGCTAAAGTTAATTGTTTCAAGTGGTTTTTAGTTGACTCTCCAGTATTTTCTAAATATAGCGTCATATCATCTGCAAAGAGTGATAGTTTTGTTTCCTCTTTGTCTATTCTAATTCCTTTCATTTTTTTCTTCTTTTATTTCTTGTCAATATTAAGTAACAGAGGTGATAATTAAGTAATAGAGGTAGGCAATCTTGTTTCACCCTTGTTTATGTTGGGAAGACTTCTAGTGTATCTCCATTATAAATAATGCTTGCTGATAGTTTTAGATAAATATTACTTATTATCTTAAGGTAAGCTCCATTTATTCTTACACTCCCTATTGTTGTCAATTGGAATGGGCGCTATGTTTTGTCAAAGGCATTTTCTGCATCTATTGAGATAATCATATGATTTTGGTTTTGTTATTGATATTGTCAATTATGATAAGAGTTTTCCTAATATCGAACCATCCCTGCATTCCTGGAGTATAAATCCCACCTGGTCATAGTCTGTGATTCTTGTGATATATTGCTGTAATCTCTTTGCTCGTATTTTATTTAAAATTTTTTGCATCAATATTCATTAGGGAAATTGATCTATAATTTTTTTTCTCTGTTTTGACTCTTCCTGGTTTGGGTATCATCATCATATTTGTGTCATAAAAGGAATTTGGTGGGACTCCTTCTTCATCAATTTTTCCAAGTAGTTTATATAACATTGGTTGTTCTTTAAATGTTTGGTAGAATTCACTTGTGAATCCATCTGGTCCTGGGGATTTTTTCTTCAGAAGTTCAATTTATTTTTCTAAGATTGGATTATTTAAGCATTTTATTTCTTTTAATCTGGATAACATACTTTTGTAGATTTTCATCCATTTAATTTAGATTGTCAAATTTATTGGCATATAATTGGGCAAAATAGCTCCTAATGATTGCCTTAATTTCCTCTGGGTTGATGGTGAATTCATCCCTTTCATTTTTGATACTAATAATTTGGCTTTCTTCTTTCCTTTTTTTAAAAATCAAATTAACCAATGGTTTATTTTATTGTTTTTTTTCATAAAATCAGCTTTGTTTTATTTATCTCAATGATTTTCTTTAAATTTTATTAATCTCTTCTTTGATTTTTAGGAATTGCATTTTGGTGTTTAATTAGGGATTTTAATTTGTTTTTTTATTTTTTAGTTGCATTCCCAATTCATTGATCTGCTTTTACTGTATTTTATTGATGTAAGCAATCAGAGATATAAAGTACTGCTTTGGCTGCATCCTATATATTTTGGTATTGGTTTCATTGTTGTCATTTTCTTTAATGAAATTATCAATTGTTTCTTTGATTTATTCTATAATTTGTTCTTTGACCTATTTGTTTTTTTAGGATTAGATTATTTAATTTCTAATTAATTTTTAAACTCTCCATTGTCAGTTATTAAATGTAATTTTTGTTACATTATAATCTGAAAAGGATGTGTTTACTATTTCTGCTTTTCTGCAATTGGTTGTGAAGATTTTATATCCTAAAATGTGGTCAATTTTTGTGTAGTGCCATTTACTCCTATGAAAAGGTATATTCCTTTTGATTCCCATTCAATTTTCTCTAGAGATCTATCATATCTAACTTTTCCAGAATTTTATTCACCTCTTTAACTTCTTTCTTTTTTATTTTTTGGTTGTATTTATCTAGTTCTGAGAGGGGAAGTTGAGGTCCCCCACTAGTATAGCTTTATTATCTATTTCCTTCTGTAACTCACTCAACTTCTCCTTAAAAAATTTAGACAAAATTTGATGTGTATATGTTTAGTATTGATATGACTTCATTGTCTATGGTACCTTTCAGCAATATATAGTTTCCTTCTTTATTTCTTTTAATTAGCTCTATTTTTTGCTTTTGCTTTGTCTGAGATCATGATTGCTACCCCTGCTTTCTTTGCTTCAGTTGAAGTATGATAGATTCTACTCCCATCTTTTACCTTTACCCTGTGTGTATCTCTCTGTTTCAAATGTGTTCCTGTAAACAACATATTATAGGATTCTAGTTTTTAATCTATTCTGTTGTTTCCATTTTATGGGTGACTTCATCCTATTCACATTTATAGTTATGACAACTAACTGTGTATTTCCTTACATGCTATTTTTATCTTGCTTATCACTTCCTTATCAGCCTCTTTCCCTCGTCAAGTGTTTTACTTGTGATAACGTCCTTCCCCAATATACACTGTCTTTGATCAGTTCCCTTTCCCCCTTCTTTTATCCCCATCTCTTTTTACTGCTTTATAGGGTCAGATAGATTTCTCTATCCAACTGGGTGTGTATGTTATTCCCTCTTTGAGCCAATTTTGATGAGGGTAAATTTGAAGCTTTGTCTGCCACCCCCCCATCCATTTTCTCTTTCATTATAATAGTTTTTCCATGCCTCTTTTGTGTAGGATAATTTACCAAATTCAATATCCCCCCTCTTTCTTCTTCCAGTGCAATTTTATTTCTCACCTCTTTATTTTGTTTTCTTTTGGGTATCATCCCATCAAAGTAATCTCATCTCCACACTCTCTCTCTACATATACTCCTTTTAATTGCTCTTATAGTAATAAAGTTGTTAAGAGTTTCAAATATAATCTTGCAATATAGAAATATAAACCATTTAACCTTATTGAATTTCTTGTTTTCTCTTTCAAATTTCTTTTTTACCTTTTTATGTTTCCCTCAAGTCTTGTATTTGGAGGTCAAATTTTTAATTCAGCTCTGGTCTTTTAGTTAGAAATGCCAGAGAGTTCTCTATTTCATTAAATATCCATTTCCCTCTGAAAGATTATATTCAGTTTTGCTGGGTAGGTGATTCTCGATTGTAATCCTAACTCCTTTGTCTTCCAGTATATCACATTCTAAGCTCTCTGGATCTTTAATGTGGAAGCTGCCAAATCCTATGTACTCCTAACTGTAGCTCAATGATATTTGAATTGTTTCTTCTTGGTTGCTTACAATACTTTCTCTTTGATCTGTGAGCTCTGGAATTTGGCCATGAGGCTCCTGGGAGTCTTCATTTTGGGATCTCTTTCAGGTGGTGATTGCTGGATTCTATCAGTTTCTCTTTTACCCTCTGATTATAATATATCAGGGCAGTTTCCTTTGATAATATCTTGAAAGATTTTGTCCAGGCTTTTTTTTTTCATCATGGCTTTCAGGTAGTTCAGTAATTCTTATATCATCTCTCCTGGGTCTATTTTCTAGGCCAGTTGTTTTTCCAACAAGAAATTTCACATTTTCTTCTTCTTCTTTTTCTACTTTTTTGAGTTTGTTTGATGTCTCATAAAGTCATTAGTTTCCACTTGTTCAGTTCTAATTTGTAAGGAATTATTTTCTTCAGTAAACTTTTGTACTCCCTTTTCCATTTGGCCAATTCTATTTTTTAGGGAGTTATTTTCCTTGGTAAATTTTTTGTATATCTTTCTCAATGCTATTGACTCTTTTTCATGATTCCCTTATATTACTCATTTCTTTTCTCAATTTTTCTTCTACTTCTCTAATTTGCTTTTTAAAATTATTTTTAAGTTCTTTCAGGAATTCTTTTTGGGCCTGAGACCAAATTACATTTTTCTTTGAGGCTTCATTTAGCCATTTTGACACTATTGTCACCTTCTAAGTTTATGCCTTGATCCTCCCTATCACCATAGTAACTTTCTATAGTTAAGCTTTTTTTTTTTTTTTTTTGCTTATTTTTCTGCCTTTTGTGACTTGGTATTTTTATGTGAGAGTTAGGCTCTAGTCCTGACTGCCACAAGCTTTTTGTGCTGGGGCTCTGGGCCTTACTGCTAGCTTTCACTGAGCTTCAGGGATTATCTCCTTGTTTTAACTGGAGGGTAGACTTCTCTTCTGGATTGTATTGGGGTGTGGGGCCTCCCTGTTGGCCTCCCCTGGGTGTGGGGTTTAGCAGATGTCCTGCTTCAGGGGCGAGGCCTTGCTGCTAGATTGCTGTAGAAACAGGGCCTCTCTATTAGCAGGCCCTGGAAGAGTAATTTTGTAGCTGATCTGCCTGAGGGGTGGGGCCATGCTGCTGGGTTGCTATGGAAACAGTCTCTTGCTGGCAAGTCCCAGGGACAGGGTCCCACTGATGGCCAGCCCTGGGATGAGGCTTCACTATTGGTTGGCAAGGGGTTCAAGGCCTGCTAGTGGCCTGTGTTGGGGGTAAGGTCCCTGGGGTGGGACCCTGCTGCAGGACACAGACTGCTCACTTACCTGAGTCTATTGGTTTGCAGGAGAGTGGGGCCTCAGTAGTGGACTGCCCCAGGCTTGGAGCCCTGCTGCAGGCCCCCTGCTGTGAGGCTGGCTACTGCTGCTGTTCCTGGACCTCACTGTCCTCCCACCTGTGAGACAGACTTTTCCTGCCAGGCTGGTAAACTGCGTCCTTGCTCCTAGATCGATTCTGAGGTGGTTTTCTAGGTGGTTTGGAGGGGAATTTGGGAGGGCTGTAGGAGATTCCTTCCTTACTCTGCCATCTTGGCACTGAAAGTCCTGTCCTGCTTTTCAGAAGCAGCCATATGGTGCAGTGGATAGAGGCTTGGGCCTGAACTCAAAAAGACCTGGATTCAAATTTAGCCTTAGACACTTACTAGCTGTGGGACCATGGGTAAGTCACTTAACCTCTGTCTGCCTCAATTTCCTCAACTATAAAGTAGGGGTAATGATGTTACCTACCAATGTTGTTGTGAGGATAAAATGAAATAATATTTATAAAGCACTTAGCACATTGCCTGATACAAAGTAGGTATTTATAAATGCTTATTTCCTTCTTCTTTCCTTCCTTCCTTCTTTCCTTCCTTCCTTCCTTCCTTCCTTCCTTCCTTCCTTCCTTCCTTCCTTCCTTTTTTTGCTTCATACCTACCTATTAAGATTGTGTGTCTTATTGGTTGCTCAGACTTCTCTCACAAATCTACTTGTCTGTTTCCTTATGTGAAAAGGTTGGGGATACCCCAAAGTCATTTCTGAACAGTTCAGAAGATTATGATGGCAGGGTTTAAGATGCTGATCCCTCTTTTAGTCAATCCCCAAACACATATATGTATCTCATTTCTTGAAGATGCTATCTTTACCTTGGATTAGAGAGAAAAATCCAAGGGAGAAGAAGGAGTCACATAGGACTATAAAGTATTAGAGCCAGATTTAATATTTTTAAGGTTAATAGCATTTTAGAGCTGGAAGGAACCTTAGAGATCTTTTATCCCAACTCTTAATTTTATCAATTGGGAAACTGAGACCCAGAAATTTGAAATAAGTTGCCCAAAAGATTTGAATCCAAGTCTTTTTTGACTACAAACCCAGAGTTCTTTCTAGCACATTATTCTTCCTCCACATGTAACAATAGCTTATGCTTATACCCCACTTTACAATTACAAAGTGTTTTGCATATATAAAGAGGCACTTAGATAGTTGAGAGCTGCTGTTTTTGTTCCCTGGTCCATTCCTGTCTCAGGTCATGAGGTGGACCCTCATCACCAGAAATTTTTTCTTTGCATAAAAATGAAGAGGGTGTCGCAAAGGAAGGTGTTAAGCAGACTATTAAATTGTGGCCCTATATGAAAGCTTACCTTCTCTAGAAAAATATTCAATGGCAGAATGTGTCAGTATCCTGTAGTGATGGTCTGGAAGATAGTTCTTTTTCTCTCCAGGGGAGTAATTGCAGTTTTGTTTCTATGTCCTAATATTTCAATAAAATCTGGTGATAAAATGATATCTTTCCCCAAATAAAGTCGTGAACAATGCCAGTAGTTTTTTTTTTTCCTAGGAATTAAGATGTAGGCAGTCTTCAACTTATGAATGGGTCCTGTTCCAGATAATAATTTATGAGTGAACTGGAACTCAGGCAATATTTTCCCATAGAAACAATATTTATATTGTAGTTATGTTCCTAGGTTAGCCCGCAAAAATCTTTGTAACACAAAACGTGTCTGACACTAGAGGTGTTGTAGAACCTGACCACCATGTGTCTTCAGCTAGGTCAAGCCCATAAACCGTATGTCCCCTAAAGTTCTGTGCTTGGCCTGCTTCTTTCCTTCCCCTATACAGTCTTACTTGGTGATCTCATCAGCTCTTATGTATTCAATTATTATCTTTATGAAGGTGATTCTCAGATTTATTTCCCCAATCCCAATCTCTTTCCCAACCTACAGTCACCGGATATCCTACAAGCATCTCAAATTCCACATGTCAAAAACAGAAATCATTATGTTTTCTCCCACAAGCCTACCCTCTTAGGAGCTTTCCTATTTCTGTCAAGAGCACAATCATACTCCCAGCCACTCAGGCTTGCAAATTGTGATGTCATCCTCAAGTCCTCTTGCCTACCGATCTCACAAAGCCGGCTTTTGGCTAAACTTTATCATTCTTTTCCTTTATTATGTGTCCCACATGTGCTCTCTTCTTTGTATCAAACAGCTGCCACCCTGATGCAGGCCCTCATCACCCTGGATTTGGACCACCACAAAAGCCTGCTGGTTGGTTTCCCTGTCCTCTTCCAGTCCATTCTCCACTCAGTCGTCATAGTGAGCTTCTGATCCTGTTGCTCCCCTACTCTGTAAACTCCAATGGCTCCCTATTACTTTTAGATTTCATTATAAAATCCTTTCTTGGGCTTTTAAACCTCTTACAACCCAGCCCCATCCAAGTTACAACCAGTAGTGACACTGGCAGGTGACAGATGCTTTGTCTTCTGCCAGACTGCCTTTTCTCTGACTCTCTATCATGCCCAGAATGTTTTACACCTTCAACCATCTGACTTCCCTGGCCTTGTTTAAGATTCTGCTCAATCTTATCTTCTTCAAGAAGCCTTTTTCAGTCCTACCTGCTTCTAGAGCCTTCCTTCCAACATTACCTTGCGTTCTCTCTCTCTCTCTCTCTCTCCCCCTCCCCCTTTCCCTTCTTCCCCCTCTTTATCTGCCTCTATATGTATGCACATCTATATGTATATAGACATACATATGTGTCTATATACACACATTTATATATATCTTGTACAGACTACTTGTTTTGCATGTTGAACCCCCTATTAGAATATGAGCTCCTTGAGGGCAGGGGCCATGTTTTTGCCTTTCTTTGTATTCCTAGCACTTAGCATAGTACCTGACCCATAGTAAGTTTTTAGTAAATGCTTGTTGATTGCAATGATAAAACAATAATTTTTTTCTGTAGGAAAATGCATTCAAAGAGCTACTCTTTAGCTCCACAAATTGGAGTCACCCTTTGTTCATACTTTCTGGTCAGTTGGAATAGCTCCTAGGAGACTTTCCTTGGCCTAAGACAAGAATTGTAGAAGGGCAGATGTATGGAAAGAAGAGTAGTGGGTGGAAGGGGTAAGTATTCTAAGAAGCCTGTGAGGAGAATTATGGGGAGGCTCCCCTGGCCTGTAAATTCTGAAAAATTTCTGAATGGATCAACTCCATGATTACCCCATTTGTTTTCTTCTGTAAGCCACCAGGTTTGGTGTTACTTCCCTTTTCATTTGTTGCTTCTAGTTAGGGTTTTTCTCCAACTTGGCTGCCAGCAAAAGAGAACATAATCTCATAGCTTCTCTCCTCTCCCATACAAGAGGCAAATACAGTCCTGGCAGATTTTCTTAACATTGATTCCTGTTAACAATAAGGAAATAGAAAAAGAGTGGAAAGGCTTCTTTCCATGCCCTTCACCTTCTTTCTTTCTAAATGTAGTACTAATGCTTTTGGCTTACTTCTCATTTGACCATGTGGAAAAAGACCCAGTTGTTTAGAGATATTAATGATGGATCTTTGTAAGTAGAAAACTGAAGGAAGATTCTTCTTTATTTTAGGGGAAAATCCAGCTCAGTCTATTTTTGAAAGAAATTGGGACCCTGGGCAGGGGTCTGGGGTCTGGGGTCTGGGGTCTGGGGTCTGGGGATGCTGCTGATAAGACCAGAACCAGGGCTAGGTATAGAAAAAGTAGAGGTGGGGAAAGAGCTAGCTATGGATTACATTCCCTTCTTTCTCCCCTTCCCCTTTATTGCTTTCTAATTGTACCTATATACCATGCCCTATATCAGCCCTATAGCAAGGTGAGAAACTAGGTGGTGGTAGGGGGTTGGAGAGGGGGAAGGGACACAAACCAGGTAGTGGTTGACATGAACAAGAAAAAGGGGAAGGAAATCTAATATGATGTCAGTGGATAGGACAAGAACATTGGATGTCAGCATGTCTACTAAGATTTCAATGTAAGAACCATAGAGGATTATAGATTAGGAGTTTCAAGGGACTTTAGAAGTTATCTAGTCCAATCCCCTCATTTTAAAGATGAGAAAACTGAGATCCGGGGAGATTAAATAACTTGACCAATGGCAGACAGGTTGTAAACATCAAACGTATGATATGTATGTTGATACTCTGAATCCAAATCTGATATTCTTTTGTGTAAAGTAGGAAACCATGAGTGTTTCTGAACATTATGGATATTTATCACATCTCATTATAAGCAGATATTTGCATCTTGTTAGAATTTTTGTTGTTGTTTAATATTTTTCTCAATCCATAACCCCTTTGGAATCTATGAACCACCTAGTTGGCCCTGTTTAGGAGCTATTGTTTTATATGGTTGTAGTTGTACACCAGAAGTCTGTTTTCTTCAACAAAACACAGATTTTAAAGTGTATTTTTCTAGTAGAGAATACAGTCTAATGAGATAGAAAGAAGTGGGATGTATGTAGTCTGTTGTTTTTCTACAAATGCCTCGCTTCATCTCTGAGTATGCTGTTCTCTGTGTTGACCCTTAATGCTTAATTGACTCGGCTGTCATGTCAGACCAGAGTTGAGAAACAAATAGCATCTATAAAAATGTCTTCGGTATTAAGAAATAAAGACAAATTAAATTTCTTAAAGTCTCAAGCTGAGTGAAACCCATATAAGAGTTTTCTTTTAAAATTTTAGAATAGTAATTAAAAAAACAAACAAACAAGGAGGAAATGAATTTGTATAACCTCATGCAGGTTTGGAGTTGTTTGTTATAATAAGGTATGTTTTCCCTGCTGTTTCTAATTTAGCTGAAACAATACTGTGAAGCTCTTTGGAGATGGTGTATTGAAGTGGAAAGAACTCTCAGAAAACCAAACATCAGAATGGTGTTGTGCAAAGGGTATGCAACCTGGTGTCAGGAGAAATGGGTTTGAATCTTACCATTGACAGTAGCAGCAGTGTGATCATGGGCAAGTCACTTAACCTCTCTGAGTCTCATTTGCCTCATCCATAGAATATGGGTAATAATACCTATAGTATCTACTTATGGGTTATCACGCCTAGTAACCACTCTACTGATGATAAGCCTCCCTGGACTTACATTAAGTGAAAGCTTGGAAAGGTGGGTCATTCTGTTTCAGGATTTCACTTGAAGCCTTTCCAGCTTGGTAGCATCTACCAGAACTTCTACTCTACTAAGATAATCTTCATAAAAGACCTAGGTTCTCCTCACCACAATAAGGCATTGGAGCATGAAGAAAACCTTGTATAAAAGGATGTCATCATTTGACCATTTATTAATTGGGTAATGGCTCATATTCTTATAGATTTGATAAAGTTCTTTATATATTTTAGATATCTGATAAACTGTCTATAAAATACCCCCCCCCAATTTTCTGCTTTCCTTCTGATCTTGGCTATCTTTGTTTTATTTGCACAAACCTTTCTAATTTAATGTAATCAAAATGATCTATTTAACACTTAATTTTGCTTTTTATCTCTTGTTTATTCATAAATTATTCATCTATATATAAGTCTGATAAGTAATATGTTCTAATTTTCTTGTTAAATTTCTCTTTATGTCTAGGCCACGTAATCCATTTTGACCTTCTCTTGGTAAATGGTGTAAGATATTGGTCTGTACCCAGTTTCTGACGTACTGCTTTCTAGTTTTCCCAACGATTTTTACCAAGTGATGAAATGCCAAAATCTTAAGTCTTTACACTTGTTAGATACAAGGATATTGTGTTTATTTGCTTTTTTAAATTGTATGTTTACTCTATTCCACTGATCTACCTTTCTGTTTCTTAGCCAATACCAGATAGTTTTGATAATTCCTGCCTTATAGTTCAAGATCTAAACCTCCTTCCTTTATATTTTTTCATTATTTCCTTTGATATAAGTTTGTTGTATGTTTGAAAGGAATAGCAAGTTATCCAGAATAGCTGTACACTTTTATATACAATCATCTCTTTATTTTATTATGTTATGGAAATGCTTGTTTTATTCCATAAATTAAAAATGAAATTAAAAAACTAAATAAATGACCAAAAATGTCATCAAATAAATGTATAATTGAAAAGATGGGCTGGTCATTTTCAGAAGTGAGGGGTAGCTCATCAACTCCCTACGGATTTTCGTGATATCAAAAGAAAATGAGGAAGGCCCCTACCATATTGGGTGGATTACCTTGTGCTTAATTTAGGGGAGGATGTGGACAAGAACAGGAAGGAATAGATGTGTTGTGAAATGAATCTTTAGAGGGAAAATCCATAATGGTGAGACCCATAGGTCCATTGAGGCATCTGTGTACAAGTTTTTTGTGAGCATCAAACAAGATAAATGGATTTAAATTGCTTTGCAAAACTTAAAGCATTATGTGCTACTAATTATTATCCATCTCTGCTTTGCCATTAATTATCTATGTGCCCTTGGTCAAGTCCCTTCCTTTTTCTAGGCCTTAATGTCCTACTCTATAAAATGGGGGAGGGGAGAAAAATGGACAAGATGTCTAATAAGTCCCATCAAGTTCTTACATTCTTTGAAAATTACATAATATACTAATAACTCACTATGAACCAGGGGACAATGTAATCTAGATCTAGATGCTATTTGGTGGTAATTTAAAACAGAGCATTATCTTCTGGTAACAGTTATAAATTGTACAATGTTAATGTGGGATCCCGGTGTGAGGATGTTTTTGAAAGGGAAGAATTTGGCAAATTCTAAAAGACTGGGGATCTCTGGCTCTGGATGTACACAAAAATCTAGAGTCTCAACTCTTCTCCTCCTGATGTTTGGTTCATGAATGTATAAAGGTATATCATGAAGACCACATGGAGAGCAATGTGGGTTCTAAATTGAAAGAACCTTCTATTTTAGGACTTAGAGAATCTTCTATTTTAGGACTCAAATCAACCATGACCAAGTGGAGATATGATCAGAAATAAACCTAGTAACGAGTGGCCCACAGACAATTTTCCATGTCACTTTGATAAAGGGGCTTTTCATTAATAATTGTGGAGAACAATATTACTGCTGATACCTTGTAACATACAAAAGGCATATTTTCCTTGTAATACTGGTATAAATTTTGCTAGTACATAACACAGACAATATGTGCCTTATAAATTTCCAAAGGGACTAAATCAAAATAATGCAAGATATCTTTACCTTAATAGATCTAGATAGGCAGGTTTAGTCTGAATTGGATGAGACGTCATTTTTGCTTGCTTTGAAAATGAAGACCATCAAATTAAATATAAAAACACTAGTCTCCTGCTGCTGCACTGTGTTAAAATGGAACATTTTATTAATGTTCAGCAGTCTTGTGGGCATAAGCAAAATGTCAATATCTAGAGATTTGAAAAAAATTTTATCTTTAAAACTAAGTTCTCATTCCCTGTGCTTGGAAAGGGGGAAAAGTTTATTGCATTTAAGTTATTCACTAAAAACACTAATTTTCTGAGCACATTACAGACATTACTCCCAATGGCTTATTTGTTTTAGATTAAGTTTGTGAATGAAAAAATTAATCCTTCCAGAATAACCATCACTGTCTATTTCCCACAAAGGATTTATGTTGAAAATAGGTGATATTTCTCTCATCTTAAGTCCTTTTTTGGGAATATTTATTTTGCAAAGCTGTTGCATGAAGGATCTACTTCCTAACTCTTGCATTCTAGAAATGATTGGAATATTTTTTTGTAAGTGTCTAAAGCTCTCCAGGTGGAAAATAATCTTAAATTGAATTTTACAAGACACTGTGGTTTTATTAACACTGATAAAAAAGAGGTGGGGGGGGGGGCTCCTGGAAAGAGCTTCAGAATCAATCTTATTTTAGTGGCGACTGTTCAGTGGCTTGCATAAAATAAAATTAGTCTTGTTTTGGAACAACAGGAAGTGCATGATAGAAAATAAGGTTAAGATTGATTCCAAAGTAAGACAACATTGCTGCCTAGCTGATCATATAATGGAAGAAAATATTCAGCTCATTTTTGATAAATTATTAATCTAGTTCCTCTTTACAATACTGTTAATGTGTATGGTGTAACGGGAGGACATCAAAGCGTGACTCCTCCAGTCAGCAGCCTGGTCTCAGAATGAAATTACCTTGCCTTGGAATGTGTTTTGTTTGCATTAGGATGCTTGTAGTGCTAATAAAAGATTTATTTCTCATTTCCAGACTGAGCTTTTCATATGAAATGTGTAAAAATCCTTTCTTTCACTAGTGCAATCTGCAAATCATCAGTTTTCTTTCTGGATGGGTTGAAATAACCTAAGGAGACTACAGGATATTCCATTATTCTCATGACCATCAGCAAACATTTACTGAAGGCCTACTGTGTGTAGTGCTGCTTGGTACTGTGAAGGATAAAAACAAGATGAATAAGACATAAAATTATGGATCCGAAGAATGCAAGAGCTACAGTAGAAGGCATCTGACAGCCTAGTCCAGAGGTTCCCTATCTTTTTTTGTGACATGGAACCAATTGGCAGACTGGTGAAGTCTATGGACTGCTTCTAAAAATAATGTTTTTAAATAGCAAAATAAAATGCATATAATTACAAAAGGCACTAATTATTTTGAAAGCATTTTTTTATTTCTAAATATTTTTTAAAAATCAACTTCACAGACCCCAGGTTAAGAATTCCTGATCTAACTGTTGTAGTTTGCCATATCCTTCTGAAGCTCATTTTGCAGATGAGGAAACTGAGGCAAACAGGGTTGGGTGACTTGCCCAGGGTGTCACAACTAGTAAATATCTGAGGCCAGATTTGAACTCAGGAAGATGAGTCTTCCTGACTCCAGGCCAGTCACCCTATCCACTGTGGGCCTAATATGAGTCACCCAAGGGCCTATCCATGAGCAACTGATATTTTTTACAATTATTTAGATTTGACTTTATTTGTGTGAAAAGTGTTTTCTAGTTGTGTTCATGTAGTTCCTGGGTTTGGTGAACCAAGAACGAAAGAAGAGGTGTTCAGGAGAGAATATACTAGAGGGAGAAGAATACAGCTGAGTCAGAGTTGCTGGGGATGGTGGTGGTGGTAGTCTATGGGTTTTAGGTGGACTTTAGGCTGTATCCTGAGGAGATTAATGGTTGTCCTAAGATCCTGTTCTCTGGATTTGGCAAAACGAGACCACACCACACTTTCAACATTTCTTCTAGTACTTCTATCCCTGTGCAGCTTGTGGGAGGTGGGTTGGGGGAGGGAGGGCACGTGGGGAAGGAGAGAGAGCAAGGCTGATGTTATAGTAATAGATATGCTAAAGATTAGTCAATGAGGGGGTTCCACTTCTGGGAGCCAAGATGGTGGAATAAGAAGTAAGTCCCTTATTAACCTCTGACAGCCCAGAAAATATCACCCAAGGAAAAACCCTGAAACAACTGAACCAGCAGAAAGACTGGGTGCAGCAGTCTGGTAGCCCAGGAAACTTGAGAGATTAACGGGAAAGGCCCCTTTTGCCCTGGGGGAGGTGGAGCTGTACAGAATGGGAGACATCCCAGAAAGCTAGTGGAAAGCCCCACCTTAGCATACCAGGAGGAGATCCTGAACCCTAAGTAATGGAGCAGGCAAACACCAACACCAGGACCCCCAGTGACTCAGTGATGATGGGGGAACCAGCGGAAACCAGTTCAGAAAACCACCATGTGCCTCAGCGTTCTGTGGCAGCCAAGTCTCCCAGTGCCTCAGCAAAACTCTCAAAAGTGCAGCTCCAAGGGAGAAAGCCCCAGGTGGAGAAACATCCTGCAGCAGCAAAACATCCATCTGAAAGGAACCAAAGAAAGCAAAAGTGGGGAATGGAAAGGCCTGGGTGAGCCAGCAACCTCCAGGGACCAGACTACCCAATCCTACCCCTAAAGTTCCAGCCCAACTCCAGGTAAGCTGCCAGAATCCTACAGCCTCCAACTGCCAGCATCAAAGCCCCCAGCACACAAAGCCAGTGACCAGGCCCTGGGCTCCTAACACAAGAAGCTTGGGTCAGTGCCCCCTGCTCCCCAGCAGGACAGCTCAATCTTTTTAAAGTCCAGGAAATAAGCAAACACCATGAGCAAAAAGAAATGTCCTATAGATTCTTATTATGGAACAGTGAAGATCAAGGCAGAAATTCTGAAGAGGACAACATTGTCAACAAACCCACTTCAACAACAAACCTCAAAAGGGAATATGAACTGGTCTGAAGCCCAAAAAGTCTTCTTAGAAGAGCTCAAGAAGGATTTTAAAAGTCAAATGAGAGAGGTAGAAGAAAAAATGGGAAAATAAATGAGTTGTATGCAAGGGAGAGTCAATAGCTTGGAAGAGGAAAGACAAAAATTAACTGAAGAAAACAACTCCTTAAAAAGCAGAATTGGCCAAACAGAAAAGGAGACACAAAAACTCACTGAGGAGGAGAATTCCTTAAAAAATAAAATGGGCCAAATGGAAAAGGAGGTACAAGATCTAATAGAAGAAAGCAATTTGTTAAAAATTAGAATTGGGTAAATGGAAGCTAATGACTGTATGAGAGAGCAAGAATCAGTCAAACAGAAACAAAAGAATGGAAAAAAAAATAGATGAAAACACAAAATATCTCACTGGTAAAACAACTGACCTGGAAAATAGATCCAGGAGAGACAACTTAAAAATTATTGGTCTACCTGAAAATCGTGATGAAATAAAGAGCCTGAACAGTATCTTTCAGGAAATCATAAAGGAAAACTGCCCTGAGGACCTAGAACCAGAGGATAAAATAACTATAGAAAGAATCCGCCAATCACCTCCTGAAAGAGATCCCAAATTGTCAAGGAATATAGTAGCCAAATTACAAAATTACCAGGTCAAAGAGAAAATACTGCAAGCAGCCAGAAAGAGATTAGTCAATGAGGCCTCATTCTAAAGAAATTTCCAGCATGGATGTTTCCAGGCATAGAAGATGATTACATGAAAGATTTCTGCTTTTTCAAGGGCCAAGGAATTAGGTAAAAGGCAGGGTATATTTAGAGTAGAGTCTGCCTGTCACTCATAAGCCTTATGGATAGCAGAGAAACTCTTTAAAGGAGAGACTTGGCTTCTTGGCTTCTTCAAGATTACCACATATGACATAGTATGGGCCCATACATATAGTGCGTGTGTGTACATACATACATACATACAAATACATATACACCCTTAGCTCTTGTGATTTCATTTGTCATAGTTTTCTGTTACAAATTTTGCTTGAGGCCTAGGACTCTTCCTCAGGATTTAGGATCTTAGATTTGACATCTACCAATCTTGGATTTTACTTTCTTTATTATTTCATTATCTTCTAGATCCAAGTAAATCTAATCTAGCCTTTTAGTCTCTGAATGTTACTACAAAGGGTGGTAAATTTGGAGAGTCAAGTATAGAATCTATTTATAAGTGACCTAATTATATATAGTTTACCAATTATAACAATTTAATCTAGAAATTTAGTATATATATATGTATATATATAACATATATGTATATATGTAATATATATAGTATATATGTTTAGTATATATACATACGTATTTAGTGTGTGCATATATATATATATATATATATTTATATATCTATCCATGGTTTGTTTGTTTTTTTTTTTTTTGGTTGGGCAATGGGGGTTAAGTGACTTGCCAGAGTCACACTGCTAGTAAGTGTTATGTGTCTGAGTCTGGATTTGAACTCAGGTCCTCCTGAATCGAGGGCTGGTGCTGTATCCATTGCGCCACCTAGCTGCCCCCCCCATCCGTGATTTGGAAACCAAAATAGTCTAAAACAGTTCTAGTTAGCAAACATTTGATTTACTTGCCAAGTGAAGAGAGATGGTAATCAGGGAAGGGCAACACCAATTTATATCATCAACATGTTTGTAATATCTTATGGAAGATTGTAATCAGTATTGCTTCATAAAATAGGAAGAAGCCATGAGATGGAAAACAAGTTTAAAGAAAGCTCAGTAACAGACCCAACTAAGTCAGTTTGTTCTGTGAGCATTTGAGGATGAGCCAGGAAGGAAGACAACAAACATATAAAAGACGGAAAATATCCATAAAGATTTTTATAATAAACTTTTTATCACCAAGTACATTGGAGCCTCTACATGTGGATGTGACACAATTTTAGGGGTAAGATTGATGCACAAGGTATGAGCAAGGAGGTCAGCTGACACAGTGGAAAGAGCGTTAGGTCTAGAGTCAGAGAAGATAGGTTCAAATCTTGGGCTCTTGACAGAGCCACTGTGTAACTTGGGGCAAGTCACTTAACCTTGCTAGACATCTGTTCTTTACCTGCAAAATGAAGAGTTAGATAAGTTGAGGCAGACCACATGCAATTCACAATACTTCCAATCATGGCTTAAGGCAGATTAAAATATAATTGGGAAATATTTAACAAAATAAAAATAAACATAGAAAATATTAATATGCTGTTTTCTAAGTTAACATGTGACCCATATTGATCCTTGTGTTTCTATGTGAGTTTGACACCACTGGACTAGATGACCTCTTTGGGTTACTTCCAGTTTTATATTTATCATCTCTGGGAAAGACATATGGGAAAAAACCTTGGATTTTATATATTACCGTGCTTAATTAATTACCCTTCCATGTCCCTACATTTTTATTCACATTAAATTATCAAAGCAATCTATGTACAATGTAGCATGACATAATATCTACAGGGTAACTTGTGTATCATTAAGATCTTGATTCAATTATCTCCTAGTGGCTATGTGACTCTGAGAATGTCAATTAACCTTTCAGTGATCTAGGCAACTTTTTTTTTAATATAACTGTTTAATTTTTTAAAATTTTATTTATTTATTCATTAGTTTTAAACATTGACTTTTATAAGATTTTGAGTTCCAGATTTTTTTCCTTCCTCCCTCCCCTCCCCTCTCCCCAAGACAGCACACAATCTGATATAGGCTATACATGAACAATCATATTAAACATATTTCCACATTAGTCATGTTGTGAAAGAAGTATCAGAACAAAAAGTAAAAACTGTGAGAAAGAAAAAACAAAAAAAAAAAAGAGAGAGAAAAACAGCATGCTTCAATCTGCATTCAGACTCTGTAGTTCTTTCTCTGGTCGTGGATAGCATTTTCCATCATGAGTCTTTTGGAGTTGTCTTAGATCATTGTATTGCTGAGAAGAGCCAAGTCTATCCAAGTTGATCATAACACAATGTCCCAGGCAACTTTTTTTTTTAAAAATTATGAATTATAGAACAGATGCCTATTTGCCATTGGTAGAGAAAATTCTCTCACTAGTAGCTGCCCATGTGGCTCAAATCATGAGTGCAGTGCAAAACAACAAAATCTATTCCCACGTTGAGGGCATTGTTGATGAAGGTATTAAAGGGAATTTCTAATTAACATTCCTTAGTTCACTACATTTTTACCATCACACAACTGAAAGGTGTAAAGAATATAAGATTCCAATGTGCTTATTTATACACTCCACAAGAATTGATTCACTGGATTGAGATTCCATTTTATAGGTGATTCAACTAGGTATGTTAACATCATGTTAACATCAACTAAGGCAAAATAAGAAAGATCTATGCTCCTCAAGGATATTTACTGCTATCATGGAGGAGAGGCAATGTGCTGTCCAAGACAAGAGAGAGATTCTCTCTAGATGAGGAGTCTTCCAAATGCTCCTGTTTGTAAATGATAAACTCTGGAAAATTGCAGGTCCCATCTCCTAAAAAAGATCTATAATCATTCAAAAGTATTTGGCCTAACTTCACATAAGAAAAGCCAACTGTTTTTACTGAGCCTGGGCACTGGTGGGCAATGAGGAGAAATACCCCACCCCCCAGCTTCCACCATCTGCTCATTTTGTTGAACCCCTAAAACTGCTGAGTGCCACAACTCCTGGGATCTTTTGTTCTTGGTCTGAGAGTGCCAGCAAAGCTGTGCCCACAAAATAACTACAGAGTCTTGTTCTGGGGGGTATTTAATGGGGATCATCAAAAGATAGATAATAAGGGAATTCTTAGCTCTGTAATGAACATACCAATCTATTGTAAGTTGAGCTACTAAGCGCTTGGCCCATCAGGGGAATCATGAGCACAACAACACAGAAATCTATCAGTAATGACTATAGTACTATAAGACAGTGCTTAATAATATTAGAAATAAAGGCACACAATAATTCCTCTAACAAGGATGGCTGTGGATGAAGTCTCCTAGGTCTACTTGGCATTTCTGAGCAATCCTCTATGTGGGAGATGGAAAGAGAAGAGAGAGACAGAGAGTTAGGAGGGGAAAGGAAGTTGGGGAAAATGAGAGAGAGAGAGAGAGAGAGAGAGAGAGAGAGAGAGAGAGAGAGA